>NW_012028160.1:39495-46691 GCF_000956235.1 Wasmannia auropunctata
TAATAAATATAATATCAAATTAAACGGCTCTGATTAAACTTTATTGTAAGCAGAGATCACTTAGAAATATTATCTATGTTAAAGAGCGAAAAGACATGATTAATTTTTGACATGGTAAGGTGACAATTTTAATATGACAAAAGTTGTAGCGATTCTTTTTAACGAATACAACGATGTATAATATAACGAAATTATTTTACGAATTATAAGAGTTATTTTGGTTTAAAATTTTGCGGGCAGTTACTACTTTTTCAATTTCGGCCCTGCGATGTGGCCAACTTCCGACTCTCACACTCATACGCGCACGCGCGCGCGTATGTATGTGCATAAAATTCTAAATGTAAATATATATTATACATATATATATACAACATACATATATATACATATATATATATATTATATATATATATATAATAAATATATATTATACATATATATATTTAAATTTTCAACGTTGTTAAAAATTATTTATAACTTAATCCAGTACTTGTTTTATTAATTTAGCATAAATAATATTTAATCAAAATATTAAAAAATAATTAATAAATGTAGATCGCAAATGCATCTATTAAGGCCAGTGCAAATAATTTGATGAAATTAGAGACTTTGATAAAAAATCAAAAAATAGCAGATGAGAAACTGCAAAAGGAAATGAATAAACTTATGCTAAAGAAAATAAATCTACAAACAGATCTTGACAATGCAATTGTAGAAATAGATAAATTGGAAAAAGAACTTTTGGACAAAGAAAAACAGACAAGAATGATAAAGTCCGAACTTATCAGGTAAAGACACAATTAATATATTATAGAAGAATTAATAATTGCTTAGAAAAACAAAAACTTCTTACGCATTTAAATATTATAAATGTTTTAGAACAAAAGAAGACAGCGACAAATACAAATACGAGAAAGATCTGATAGACAAACGATTATTGAAAGCAGATTCCGAGAGATCTAGGCTGGAACGCGAATTGAAACAAACTTTAATTAATGTAAGAAATGCTGAACATGATGCTCAAACTTGTCGTAAGGAACAGCTCGAGGACAAGCAACGTATCGAAATTCTATTACGAGAGAAGAACACCATCGCTCGCAGCAAGGAGACCGCCTTCGAGCGAATCAAACGGTTAAATCACGAGCTCTTACTATGTAAAAGTGGCAAGAAAAAGATTGAACACGAACTAGACATGTTTACGCAAACTATCGAGGACATGAAAAAGCAAATGCAAGTTATAGAGAAAGAAAGGGATAGATATAGCTCGGCAGTGCAAGGATTAGAACAGCAGGTGAAATATAAAACATTTTTTTATTTAAAGCTGGAAATAATTAGAAAAATAAGAAAAAATTTTTAATTCTCAACTGTTAATTCTAAAATTTTATAAAAATATTTTTAAAAAAGGGTCTCAAATTATGAAAAACAAATTTTAAATAATATGTACATATGTTACATATCTTGTGCCTAATACAATGAAATATTATGCGATAAAAAGTACAATGGTGTACACTATATAAAGGATATCTGTAAATTGTAGGGACTTATTTCGGCAATGGATCTTAAAATAGAAAATTTATTGAGACAAATCGATTTGATTTTTTTATCTTTTGTAAAAATAAACAAATATAAATTGCTAAAACATATTACTTACTAATCTTATTATTATTTAAAAATAAGATCGAATATTGTATATATTGTATATTCATATAAATTCTTTTATTAAATTATTATTGTAATATTTTCTAAACTTATTTTCGAAGTTAGAATTTTATATATTAACATATATTATGTTGTGTATTATTTTCCTCCGTATTTTTCCTTCTTTTTATTTTATTTTCTAATAATTTACTAAAGTATTTGATATATATCTATAAAAGAAATAAATATTTGTTATAAATGTTATAAATAATTAAAAATTTATCAAAATTTAAAAAAGGTTAATTTTTGTTACTATTTTTTGTTTTCCCTTTAATCAAAGTACAATTTTGTCTAAAAAACTTTTTGATGATCAAAGAAAAAAATTGCTGTATACATGATTGCTGCAATTATGTAACTAATATGTAATTTATTAGATTACTTATTAGAAAGTAAAACTTCCATAATTATGTAGAGAAAAAAACCTTATAAATTTCAATCCAATATCGCAAAACATTCAGAAATTATTCAGGGGACCTGTTATAAGTGCCGCATCCTATAAATGGTATGACAATTTATACCAAATATTATTGAAATTGATTAAAAATATTTATTTAGAGAAATATGTAAAAGAGAAAGAGAGAGATAAGTTATTTTCTATTTTTTTATACTATCATTATTAAAATTCTTAAAAACTTTTCATTTTCCACAATTAATATAAATGCGACATTAGATATGGACTGATTTTTATTAATAATAGGTGTTTATATTTGTTTATTTTTAATGCTTTTATATTTGTTAATTAAAAAAATATATATACAAAATATAGTTAGATGTAAATAAATGATTGATTTGAAGTATATTGGCAGTTAGAGAATTGTATAAACGAGACTAAACGGAAGCAAGTGGAAATATTTGATTACAAGAAACGTTTGGCAGACGCCGAGACAAAGTATCGCCAACAACAAAGTCTATTCGAGGCTGTTCGAACAGAACGGAATTTGTGCAGCAGAAGTTTAGTAGAAACACAGGAGGAGGTACGAGATTTAAAGAGCAAACTGAATATTACAAACCAGCAGATTGAGCAATTGAAAGAAGACATTGCACTGAAAGAGGCTAATCTTGTAAAGGAAGAATTCTGTAAGTCATTTTAATTTAACGTATTGTTAAATTCAGTTAATGTATTTTAATTAACAACCAAAGTAGTATAATAGGGCTGGTTCTGGACCAAATGTAGGTCAAGGTCAAGGGAGGGGGGAATGTACAGGTCATGGTCAAGTGGAGAGGAAAGGATGTAGATCAAGGGGAAGGGTTAATTAATCGCTAATTAATTAATCAGTTAAATGATAAATAATTAATCTATTAAACGGTATTTAAATAATTAGTAATTTCAATTTCTCGCAAATGTGTTACTTTACTCAATCTAAAGATCTAATTTAAAGAAAAAATTTTTTATGTAGAAAACACTTGGCACTGCTAAAACAAATAAAGAAGACAATGAAAATAATATCTACTTACCTGCTCACGAGCGCTGTACCATTGAGTAGCGGGCACCCTGCAGGGCACCACTTCAACATTGAAGCAAAAAGGGTCATTTTTGTTTCAATGTTAAATAACTCGGTGAAAAAAAATCATACAACGCTCAACAAAAAAGCAAATTAAAAAGAAATATTCATTCTTTCCAAAGCTGTACACCGTATTTGTGTGCGATTTTCATTTCGCGCTTTTGAAACTTTGCAAAGTTAGAAAAAATTTTTCATACCTCCATTTGTATCAATGCGACTTCGAAATAAGTCAGTTAATCGTTTTCTATAATTTCAACTTGAAAAGTGGAGGTTTCAAGCTTTAAAATGCTTTTTAAAAAATCTCGATAATTTTTGACGAAGTTGCTCTATCTTGAAATGTGCCTATTTTTAGAGGATAGAACGACTTTAAACTTACTTTTGTCCGCCACTGTATATACAGAGTGTAACTTAAATAACGATCACTAATTACATAGCGCTATTCCTGATAAAAAAATTGAGTCAAAAAGTACTGAGCCTTTTTTTTCTACAATTCCTAATTATGCAGTTATTCCCCGAGTTAAACTAATCCAATCGGCGCCGTTCTTTAGACGGGCGCATATCAGTGAGCCGCGGGCGTAATAGTGTGCGTGAACATAGCGGCGACGAGATCATAGCGACGCGGCGCGCGGCGGATCACTGATGTGAAGTCCGTTTAAAAAACGGCGTCGATTGGATTAGTTTAACTTGGGAATGGCTGCTTAATTAAAAATTGCAGAAAAAAATGGCTCAGGACTTTTCGATTCAATTTTTGATCAGGAATAGTACTAAATATATGATTAGTAGTCGCTATTTAGGTTACACTGTATATTATGTACAATAATGGTTCGCCCGATTATAGTATTTACACACACACACACACGCACGCACGCACGCACACGCACAAGATTTTGATATGCCTTGTCAAAAAACAGAAAAGAAATTAATAGAAACTTGTAATGAATCTAGAAAATCATTTATTTTGCAGTATTGGGAAAGGTTGAGAAGGAGAAAGAGGAACTTAAAATAGATTTACGAACTTCTCGCGTGAAGATATCCAACTTGCGACAACAAATTGAAGACTTAAAGAAGAATGAAAAGAGCCTTAGGCAGGCCATACAACAGGCAGATCGAGAGATTGGACGTCGAAAGAAGGATATTGATAACGTTATGAATGAGCGTGACATACTTGGTACGCAATTGGTTCGAAGAAATGATGAACTTGGTCTTCAATATAGCAGAATAAAGGTTTGATTTTTACATCTTTTATAAAGAAATTGTTGTTGCTTTTGTCAAAATAAATAATTTTTTAATTTTATTACAAGTTTTTAAATTAGTTTTTTATTAATTTCTTTTCCTTTTTTTTTTAAATAACTTTAAAATTTAAATTTGCTATAGACAAATGAGAAAAAATAAAAAAGCTATGTTTGCAAAACTAGTCATTAGAAAGAATAACGAGAGAAGAATTGTCGAATGAGTACCAGTTGCTTAAATCGTACCATATTAATATTTTATATTCTTAACATAATCAATATTTAGTAACATAAATATAAAATACCAAATGGTAAATGAGAAATAAGTAATATGGACAAAAATTGCTTTGTACGTGCAAATAACACTTTCCAAAATCAGGTATAACTATTTTAATTTTTATTCAACTTATACAGCTAATAATAATGTAATCATGTAATTATACTTTGAATTTTATAATTTTATAAGAAAGGATTTATTATAAAATATTTTACTGTATGTTTATTGTATGTATTTGTTTGAATAAATATTAAAAAAAAAGTTAAATTAAATTATTATAAAATTTTTATCAAGTTTCTTAAATTATACTACTACAAAGTAAAATTGATAACTGTCAATAGTAAAAATATATTATAATATACAGGGTGATTCAGAACAACCGTCCAACGTCTTTACAAGGACACGGGGTTGTTCTGAATCACTCTGTATACAAAATATAATTAATTAAAACTACATATATAAATTAATAAAAATGCCATATGTAGTCTGAAGCAGATCTTGGTGTTCAGTAATATTATTTTTGTATGAATCTTACATATTTCCAGTTCATGGGCATACTGTGCATAATCGCATATTTGTCTTAATTGTTTTTTCATCATTTAATATTTGTTTATACGTCTGAAAAATAATATTCATTCCTATATGTATTGATTATTGCGATAAATATTATCATATGCCTTGGTCAAACGGTAAGATGTCCGTAGAGGAGGAAGATGCAGGTTCAAATCCTGATTAAAATAATATTTTTTGCAATAAGTATTCTATAAAAAAAATAATTATTAAGAAAAAGATGCTCATTACCATCAAAAATTATTAAATAGCTTGTCAATTTAATTGTTTATATATTATATAATACAGATTCAGTGTAAAACTGTGTTTCAAGACCGACGAATATGCGGTTTACAGTATGTTTAAACTGGATAAGATTCACAAAAATAATATTACTAACCAAGATCTGCTTCAAATTGCATATGGCATTTCTTTAATTTATGTAGAATTTTTGCAGTTTCGATTAGGTTTTCATATAATAATTAATTGATATAAATACAAAAGTGTAATTGCAAAAATAAGCCAGTATTATTTTAACATTTTTATCTTTTCATTATTGTTATTTATTGATTATAAAATACATAATCTTTTCTTTTGTTAAATTAAAATTAGTTAATTATTTAGTATTATTTGATTTCTTTTATTAATCCTTTTATTAATTTTATATTTTTAATTATTTTCATTCATAAATTCGACTTTCAAAGGAGGATTTAAAAGACCCAAAGATAAGATTTAAGCGATTGATTACCTAAATCATATCTTTTGTAGCATATTATAAAAAGACCAATTACAAATTAATTTGTTATTAATAAAAAGATAAACAGAATGATATGTGCTTGAAACATCAAGCTATAATTTCAGTATTTATTTACTTACAAATCAGTACTGAATAAAAAATAACTTAAATGATACATATTTAGCAACTCTTTACTGTTAAACTAAAAAGTTTGATACAGTCAAAATTTATTCCATTTGAACTAAAACTGTTAGCATTTCTCTTTTGAAATACATGTATATATTTGTAGGTTTTGAATAGAACGTTACAATGTGGAGAGATACAATACAATCAAAAATTGGAAGACGTTCGATTACTCAAGTTTGAAGTAAAAAAACTTAGAACTGAGAAAATGTTGCTTGCAAAAAATATTTTAAATGTTAGCGATTTACGCCAAGAAGTTTTTCATCTAAATCGCAATCTGACAAAAGAAAGGCTTAAAGTCACTGCACTTGAAGAGGAAATTCAAACTCCATTGAACATACATAGATGGCGAAAGCTCGAGGTAAGTTTATTTTTTAAAAACTGGAATTTAAGAAGTAATAATAAATAATACAAGGCCAAAAAATATACATCAATTTTTATGAATTTTTTTGACAAATGTAAAATTCTTATATCTTATATAAATAAGCTTTTAGGGACCAAAAATATATATTTTAAATAAACAAAAATATAATTATTAAAAAAATATCAGTAAACTAATGCGATACTTGCTGTAATTTGCTATTATTTGTTTGAGATCAAAATATAAAATTAATTTTTAAAGTACAAGAAAATCTCTTTTTTTAAGTGAATTTTAAAATACTAATTTTTTAGTTAAAATAACTACAACTATGTAATTAAGGGGGCATTCTAGTCTAGCGGATCGCAAAAATCGATTTTTCTTTTTTTACATATTTTGCAAGTATAATTTGATATGGAAAATATGTTTGCAAAAAGATTTAGCCCGATTCGCAAAATTAACAAAATTATAGGCCGGTATTCATAGTCGATTCTTATATTTAAGATCGTCTTAAATATAGTCTTAAGATGTCACAAGCTAATAATAGAGTCGTATTAGCATCTTAAAACATTACTTAAGACGGCCTTAAAATAAAAACCGACTTATGAATACCGGCCATAGCACTTGATAGAGAGCGGTTTCAATTTATGTAATCAGTACAAAA
>NW_012028160.1:47207-66702 GCF_000956235.1 Wasmannia auropunctata
TGGATAATGCTAATGTCGACGGTATTGTAACTTTCAAGCTTCATAACTCAAGATTTACTTAACCAAAATACATTTTACCTATGTGTTTTGGAAAGCTCTCGAAATAAGCTACAAGAATATGCAACGAACAATAGAGGGTTCTATTTAAAAAATTCAAAGTGATCTTGTCCTGATCTTGACAACGCCACTCAGGGTCAAACCAATGTTATTGTCTTATGTCCCCCTCGAAGTCCTAAAACTTTTATCTGAAACATTTTTCTCTCAAACCTCGCGATTTCCAAATATTTGAATGTCAAATATAAAATAGGACACCCTGTATATATATATATATAGGTATATGTGTAGGACGAAGGCACTGGAAAGCAAACATGTAGTCGATAAACAAGAGGCTGTAGCATTATGTCACGACTGAAATATTTACGCGAATGGGAGCGATGTTCTCTCGATGCGGTTAATGCGCTTTATCGCGTAAAATCCATTTTGACACTGTACGTAAAAGTCGCTGCGCGCGAAATTATCGGAAAATCACTACTCACGCGAGCTGGCTCTGCTCGCTAGCTTATTAGGCGAAGTGCATTTTCCATTACGCTATATTATTATTTTAATAATCGGCCTTTAACATTTTGATTTCTGTCTTTATCTTTTATGTAAGCCAGAAATTCCAATAAATTATAATATTTTTTGAAGATACAAATTAATAGTTTTACTTTTCAAATTTTATTAAGTTTTCTTGAGAATTTTTGAACTGTCTGCTGTGGACATAAGTCAACGATGAAGGACGAAAAGTTCGTGTCTTTGTTCTAAGTTAAGAAAAAAAAGTGACTCAACGCATTTTCAATTATAATTATCTAAAACAAGAATTATCCATCTCTTCAGCAAGAAAATAATTGAACTCAATTGTGATTATAGGCTCGTAATTGTAATAACAAAATACAATAAAAAATAAGTCAGAACCGAGCATAAAAGGATGGTCAATAAATCAAAATAAAATCATGCAAAAGCCATGTTAAAAGCATGTATTCGAACAAGTTTCGACTTTATACTTAGTCTTCCTCAACGACAATAAGTAAATTAATCAATTAATCTAACCCATAAATAACACTAACAAAAAACGTACATTATTAATAAAATCAGACATGTTTAAATATTTAAAACGGTCACTAACGTTTCTGCGGAAGTCATATGTCCTCTCTATTGCTCTTACATTCATACGCTTGCAAGTCATTAAAAATCTTCCACATCTGGTCGTCTTTTATCAATTGCGACAGTCTCCCACGACAAAGAATATCTGGCCTCAGACATGGTTTAATTTCCAATAGACTGATATTAAGGACTATATCTATAGTATCATTAATTATAATTCTGTACAATGAATAAATAGCAAACAGTTAACCATGTTTAAGATAAAAAAATTAGCAATATAACTATATGTGCAGTCAAGAATTACTTACATAGCTGTCCATTAAATCATATATCTATTATTAGATTGAAGTATCAGAACTTTACTATAATTATTTGATGTCCGTTAGCGTTTACCACAAACGAATGGATTTATTATATCAATTGTTGCACTAATTGTTGCTACCTATCTATTTATTATTGGTATTAATACCGATTTTTTTAGTAACTCTCTGAAGAATATTCTATGACACAGCTTCCAAAAGACTAGTAGTTTCTAACGGCGTTTCTTTCATGAGACAAGCTAAATACTCACTCAAATGCTCCAACAAAACTTTTGCAAAAGTTAAACTATAAAGTCCTTCATATATGTTTTACCTTTCCATTATAGTTTTATATTAATTTAGGAAGTTGACTAAAATAAATAAACAATAATGTACTTATATAACGTATTTATACAATAATGTAATTTGATTGAATCAGATTAATATTACAGAGACTTATTTGCTTACTAAATAAATAAAAAAATGTATTTATTTCAAAAAGATAAACAGTGTTTTCGTTTTCCTTGAAAACGCGCTGCTGATTGAGTTTCTTCATTGCTTATTTATAATTGATAGTGTTATTACATATCTTTCAGCGAGCTTACATTAAGGAGATGAAAAACGCAGAATGACTTCTTATAGTATTATCATTTACAGTAAAGGAGAATCTGTCGATAAATACCCATCGATTTCGTCTATTCGTAGGAATATCGTTGCATGGATATGACGGCCGTATCGAAAGTCTCGAATTTCAGGGATCAATTTTGCGTCGAACAAGAACACCGAAACGCACTACATCCTCTCTGATTTCGAACGTTGCGCGACTGTCCAGATATTCCCTTGTAAAGAAAATCTTGATAAATACTTGTGAAATATTTTAGTTTAAGTTTCTTCAAAAACAAATGATATTTATTTACATTAGATAGATATAGCGTCAATCAGCTTGACATTTACACATGTTATCAGGCTTAATTAATATAGTTCTGCTGTGACAATCAAAAGATCTTAACTGTTTATTGAAAAATTTTAAACAAATTAAGTTGACAATATATTTATAACATATATTTAATTCCATCAATTAAGCGTCATTTATGTACAAATACGTTATTTATACATTTAAATAAATATCTAGGTGGAGAAGAGACTCTATCTGCGGATTCTCGCCTAGAAAAATTTATAATCTAATCTTTTAAATTTAATTTTAGTTTTGAATTAGAAATAGATTTGGATTTTGTTATAAATTTGTCGGGGTGAAGGTGTAAAAAGAGAAGCCAAACTTCTTCCCCGTTCAAGCATTTACTTAAATATGCAAATATGTAAATGTGCAAATAATGTACTATTTAATAAAGTTGAATGTATGAAATTAAACGTACGTATATTATTATCAATTTTGTTTGTTACTTATTAACCCTAGACTACCGCACTTGGATAAAATTTACCCGGACCATTTTTGAAGTGCGTGCCATTCTGACAGGGTTGAAGAAGTGGAGTCGTGATGTAGGGGGGAAAAAACTTACAAGTGTCCTCTACAACCTTCCATCATAAGCCACGTTATTCCACTTGGTATTGCCATTCCAGCCACGCGTAAAGTTCGACAATCGGTCTAGTTCACTCGGTCAAAGAAATGTTTTTTTAAAGTGAAGCCGTATGAGGTATTTTTCTTTTAAAAATACTACTCATGTTCTTTTAGAAACTATGCTTTACTTTTTTTTATTCGCCTCTAAAAAAACTGCGATGTAAAAGAAAAATCAGCCTTTTTCAGAAAAGATATAAAAGCTGATTTACATTTTTAAAAATTGTTTATGTCTTTAAGATCTTTGAGTGTTATTATCCATTCAGTCATCTTTCTTACTGTCTGGTGTATAGATTAAAAAAAAGTTCTGAATCGTTTCAACCGAAGCGTTTGAACCGAAGTTACGCAATAAAATAGATAGGCTAAGTAAATTTTACCCAGTGTGGTAGATTTGGGTGGCAAATATGGTGTGGTAATCTAGAGTTAATCAACAATGAGCGACAGTTAAAATCTTTCCCGCTAAAAATAATTAGTTGCATCGACGTCGATCGACGTCGATTTGACCAATTATTTCTGATGGATTTTGATTGTTACTCAAGGGCTTTTGATAACGTATGTAAAGCTCAAATTAATTAACATTGATCCGATAATGTAAATAATTATTAAACCTTTACTATGCGACTATAATTTAAATGCGAAATCCGATAACGTAAAGCAATTTTATTAAAAGAAATTGCATATCTCATACACATTTCTTCGCGCAATTCTCTCCTTTCACACATATTTTTGTTAAATATTTTATTTTATTATTTTGTAAAGATGTACATACACTTATTTTTTACTATTGTAAATATATAATTGTTATTAATGTGCATACTGAGGTTTATCTATTCAGTGTTTAATTATTCGTAATAGTATGTTTTTATTCTGTTTTTAAGTGGAAAGATTAAGATGCAGAATATCTGATACTAATAATATGTGTATCTCTAATACAGACAGATAAAGCGAATTAAGCTAAAAAAAAATTCTCTACTGTTTTGCAATTATTCCTCAGTAATTAATAAAAAATTACTATCTCTTTCTCCGCAAAAAATAATACGGTTATATATTATCAGACACTTTATATTTTCGTATGTTGCTGCAATTAAAAAAATTTAGACCTTTTGCGATTAAATTATTATAGAATTGACTATATATAATAAAGTACTGGATACTTTCTGGATTAGTCTAAATAAAAATATAAAAAAGTTTTTAAAATAGACTATTTGTATAATTTAATGAAATCAACTCTTGTCAGATGTTTTAATCGACAAGGTTTTATTGATAAAATATCGTCGAAGTACTTTGACATTGGAAGTTCTTTTAATCAATGCTTTCCGATTTACAAATTTTTTTGGTCTGTAACTCGAATATGAGTATTCTAACACTTGAATATGAGTAACTAACACTTAAGCAGGCAAGTAAATATAGGTATACTTCCATATATCATGCTGCTCGCAACTAAACTATCTTAGATACTCCGGGCAAGGTAAGGTAAAGTCATTGTCAAATTCATGGTACATCCAGGTGCCAGGAAACTTCATAATATTATTCAGTCATTATCGATTATTACATTTTAATCAGCAGAAGACTCGAAATAGACTGTAGAATAACAGTGGTTACTACTTTTATAACTTTTGCCATGAATTTGTTTCGGCGTTTACTGTTGTTTTTTATACATATAGAAAAAATCAATATCTCTCTATCTCAATCTGGAGAGAATGTGTGGAAACATGCGGGCGCAGGAGAACGGTTGTCAGAAAAGGTCGAAGAAACAATGATAAGAAATTGAAATAGTATTGTAACTATATACGTAACAAACATTTGTTAAAATATGCAACTTTAATTAAAAATTGTCTTGATCAAAACAGTCTGAGTTTTTTAAGTATTATGAAACAAATTTTTTATTTTTTCAGTAAATAAGCAGTATTATAAGCAAATATTACATATAAATAAAAAATAAAAATGTTAGAAATATAATTAATATCATTTAATTAATTTTCTAATATAGAATATGCTATATCAACAGTACACAACATAATTTGTTACTTTAATCAAATTTATCAATGAAAGATTATTTTACATTGTGAAATAGAAATGACTATTCTTATTTATCATCACATTCTTATTACGCCAAAAGGTTATTTATTTATTTATTTATTATACGTATTTAAAAGTAAGAGAAATATTTAATTAAAATATAATTATACGTATATTTTAATCTACTTATAGTATATAATATATTTTAATCTACTCATAGTACGAGGTTTACTATACAAAAACTTATTTCAGCGTTATAATTTTTATTGCGGATTGTTCTCAATATTCTAAGTATAATGATGTCTAAGTTATACAATTTATTTAGTTTTATTCTTCAATTTAAAAACGCTATAAGTATTAATAAAAACCTAAAACGTAAAGCTATTACATCGCATTGCAAATACGTCTTAATTTAATATCCAATATTATGTCATTAAATTTTGAAAAATATTATTTTGTTCCCGCTACCTATACTTGTTTAACTACCTACTGTCCTACTACACTATCTACCATTGAGGTTGGTCTATTGATCGAAAGGTTTAAGGGGCCTTTCACCTTTGAATACGAATTATTGTGAGCATATTGTAATTGCATTTGAATTCAATTTTTTGGCTTTCTATAGTTTCTCACAATCAAAGATCTTAGGAGTATGTTTCTAAAAAAGAACATAAAAATTCTTAGCACCTCTATGATGGCAAGAAGCCACAAAAAAAAATTCAGATGCGCATAACGCATCGTTTATGGCGGTTGTGCAATCTCTCTTTTTTACTTTTCATTTTATTCTTGGCAAGCTAAAAATTTAAATTTGAATAATTAAAGTTTTAATGCATTTGTTTGGTAATTTGACCATTCCTAAACAGTTTATAGATGCGGATCAAAAACACACAGATCAAAAACAAACAGATTACACACTATATTACAACAATAATTTTTAATAAACAATATAACAATAATATGTCTCATGCTGAAAATATGAAATATTCTAGATTTAATTATCGAATTCAAAATAGAGAATTTTACTTAAATAAATAAGGAGCGACGATATTTGAATGCATTAAAAAGAGTAAGAATATTTCACTGAAAGAATAAAAATTTTAGGATAAATTTTTTAAGTAAATTATTATATTTGTCTGATATAATCAATTAATTAAAAATGCGGAAAAAATCTATAAAATTATTAAATAATCGTCGTCAACTATATTAAATACCTAAAAATTTTAATGCGTTTGCCTTGAAACTTTTTTGTTTAAAATTGATGTCCAAGTTTTTTCAAGAACTATTAATTAGTTACTAAATATTTTGAATAACTTTTATACCTATATATCTAATATATGTATATTTTAGTTTTCTAAATGAAATTATAAATAAATATGTAATTTGCTACAAAAAATAACTTTTTACAAAAAAATATAAATCAGTTTTATTTAAAACTGATGTCATTTTACGAATTCACAATTTTTAATAAAATATTACATACAATTTTAAATACATATATCTATACTTAATAAAATTCTGATTATTTTTATTTTTACTTATTTTATGTTAAACAAGAAATTTTTAGAAGAAGCTTATATTTTTAAAAATATTTATTCTGAGTATATATACATGTATAATAAATGTGACAAACTTAAATACTACATAATTCAACATTTTTGGTGAATGCATCACCGGTGCACTAAATTTTTCTTTCCTCCTGTTTGTGTTATCTACGATCTTAATAAATTATTTTTTATGTATGTAACCTGAATAAGCATGCTAAAATGCTTGTACAGTAAAGGTATTAAAAGAATAATTATTTCAAAATAGTCTTTTTTTAATAGTTCAAAAGTGAAACATCCTTTAAGATTCTTTATTGTCCGGTATCACCGTTACCGCCAATGGCGTGCGGCAGTACGTATAAGGCTTGATTTATACATAAAGTGGATTATACGCTTGCATATTGTTTGAGAAATGATAAAGTACCTAAAATTAAAATAGATTTGATTAAGTTAAAATGTATATAATCAAGAAGATTTTGTGATTCGCGTTGATATAATTTGTTTTTTTCTACGATTATCAATGTAGTGAAGAACAATTCTTTTTTCCTTCGTAGAAAACGATTGATTAATTATATCCATTAATGTATGATTAATGAAACATCAACGCCACCATTCTTTCTCTATATTTTATCAGACAGATATAGCAATAATAAAATAGTTGAAGTTCGTATAAGATGAGACTATTTCTTAAAGTATAATAAAATATTTACAATAAAAAATAATTTATGTGTCAATTCGTATTACTTAGTTAATTTTAATAGATTTTAATAGATTTTTGTTGCTATTGTACCATATTTGTATTATAATCATACAGTAATATATATTTTCTTTTATCATGTACGATCAAATTCTCGAGAAGTACGTTTCTTATTGTACTCAATATTATTCATTAATGGAGCTAGTTCGTCAATCAATTTGTCTTGCGCACGGTAGAGATAGAAGCTATTTCAATTCCTAAATGCGATACAGCGTGTAACACACAGTGAATCTGTGCTCCGCAATGATAACGAGAACGCGATACAATGAGTATTCAGAAATGAGAGACTATGAATGACACAGATAATTTGATGCGATATGTGTTATCATGTTGCCACCGCTTGATTCTTCCAACACTTGTTGCTGCGAATGTGCAGAATATTGGGTTAAGTTGAAAAATTGGCTGGTTAAGCCACATAAGGTGTGCTAGCGCCTTAAAGTAAATGAGAAGAGCATTTAGGTATTCTATCTATTCCTGCTTTTGAGAAGGAAATTTAAATAGCCAATATTAAAACAATAATTTCTGTTGTATTTATGTGTACAATTTCTTCATGCAATATTAATATTTATGTATATCAAGTTGATTGAATCTATGTAACATTTGATAAAGTGATGTAACGTAAAATAGTTATCAATTAAGGCTGATGTTACAATTCTAAGCAAATAGATTGTAAAATTATAAAATCATAGTTGACAAAGCAATCGTAGCTGAGTTATAGTTTTATGTAAATTACAATTCTGTATCGGTAGCTGTACCGCTCATCATTATACATATGTTCGTATACAATGAGTGATTTACTCATACAATAATATGAGTAAATATGTATAATTTCATAACAATTTTAGTGATAAATATGCGATGCGCGAATATTAGATGTGGAAATAATTTATTTTAATTAACTTGATCGGCTGGGAAGATGTGCGGTTAATAAAGACTTTTAATGTGGCACGTGTCTCGGTTAAATTCAATTTTCGAGTTATATAATACAAGACGTAAGTACGTTTGATCGCGTCGGAGGGTGCCAGCCGAATCGTTATTTCTCGTTATCCTCGCGGTCGCCAGACCAGTCTCGTCTCACCCTGCTTTGCAATTTTTCACCACGTTTATGTCACAGCATTTAAATGCTATATTGATCTTTTTTCATGTGACCAAGCTGATCCTACTGTGTTAACGTCTATTCGTGTTCTTGACTTGTCTTTCGCGGATTTTATATTTAACGAATATTTTAACGCAAGTTAAGTTTAGGGTAGTGGCGATGCAATCGCCACGCAATGTATTTCTAAAAAGTTGGCTATGGATAGTAATATTAATAGTTAATGTATTTTTTATACTACCCTTGTATTTTTCCTATATTAAAAGTTCAATATATATGTAATAATATTAATGTTTCAGTTCATTATGTATAAAAATAAATACTGAAAATACTTGTTGAATTCACGAATTACATCTTTATAAACAACTTCTTAACAAAAGATTTATGACAAATCATAGATGTTTGCTAATGATTTTACGTGTCTTACAATAAACCTACCTACATAGAATTACAGTTCCAGTAATAAATACTTATACGAATCTTACAAGAATAAGTTACCAGTTTTATAATTCTATCTAGAATTGCAGCATAAATTAGCTTCCGCAATATCTCTCGTTAGCATCTACGAATGACGGATGATCTCCGGTAATCTCTCTCCAGAGACTTTCGATCTCTGTCACATAAAGGATGTTGTAGAAGAAAATCCGAGATTATTTCAGGCAGCCTTAGGACGAATTCTTTAGCAACCTTTATGCAAGAGAAGGCGTGAGAAAACTCGTTCTCGATTTTTCGACAAAGCCAATTAATGAATAATACTTTATACCTTATGAATTGGGAAAAGATCTTTTTCAAGCCGCGAAAAATTTAAAGAGCGATTCTTAACGAATTTATTCCGCCGCTTGCACCCGTCATTATCTTCCACTCGGATAATCGAAGATCCGTCGGCGGGGTAATCTGTCATAGTTTGCCGAGTCAAGCATCATCACGAAGTGTTTTATCTCACGTTATCGTACCGTTCTTAGAACGAACGAATTGAGGATCAATTACAAGATTATATTTTTAAAACACAAATTGATTCGATAAGTCAAAAGTCAATTTTCCTCTTTGGCATTTCTCTGTGGTGCAAAACGGTAAGATCGTTTCGAATTACTTTGGAATTATTGATTCCTATGCCTCAGACCGCTAGCTTTAATTTTGAGAAAGAATAACACGACAGTTCTAAAAAGCGCGTTAATACTCTGTTTACAGACACTATGTTTCTCACGTTCACGAAAGTAACATAAGTACGAAAAAAAGTTTGAAAAGATGAAAAGGAACAGTTTCTTTAGTTAGTTGTTCAGTAGTTGTTTGCAGATAATTGCGCTCTTTTTCTTTGAATATTCACATTTTTATTTGTCTGAATATTTTTCTTGTTTTCCAAAGTTTCCAGTTACAAACAAAAATTCGACGATAAGAAAGTCTAGAATACAATAAAAATGCATTTTCATATACGCATCACGGACGGTAGGGGAGAGTGAGCATAAAAGAGCCAGTTTTTTTTTCAAAATATACAAAAAAATATTTAATCTAATATTAATAAAATAAAATCGCTTTGCAACATAAGAGTACTTATTCATCTATAAGATTGATTTAATAAAAAAAATTTATTTAATCATTAACAGATGTTATAAATCTTAATTTTTTAAAACTGAAATTCGGCTCTTTCAATAAAACGTGGTTTTGAAAATGTCACCATTAATTTTTTTAACAGCTTCCTGTATGACAGCAGCAGAAGGTCGTTTTCTTTTCTTTGGCTTATCTTTGGTATTGTCTAAAGATATTTTGAATCAAATTTGAATGAAATTCATTAATAGTAAACAATAATCAGGATAAGAGGCCAAAGACGAGCGAAATACAGGTGTCAATTAATATTCAATATATAATAACTATGTGATTTACACACTCTAGCTTCAACGAACTGCGTGCCGTTACTTTCGGATTCAACACAGCTTTGATTGAAACAGAACCGTATCATCACGCTGTTAAACAATTTAATGAGTATTGATGCTCACTTGCAACTAATAAATTATTAATAGTAATTCATTAATAACATTGATATAACTTATAAATCGTTCTATGATGCAAAAATACTTGAAAGATTATTCACAATAGATGTGCAATAAAGGAACTAGATAAAGTGGCATGAAAAAGCTAATTTTTTTATATAGCTACCAATATTTACCGGCTATCGGTTCTTTCATAACATTATGTGTCAAAAATTTAATTACAAAATATCTACTAAACTAAAACAAACAAAAGAATTGTAGTAACTATATTTTTAGTTACGTTAATGTATATATTATAGCATTTGATTAAAAAAATATTTTTTCTAAAAGCTAATCGCAAATAAATTCAAAAGTCATAGAAATTTAATTCACAAATTTACTTTTCGTTGTAATAATCTTTTACCTCTCACTACAACAGCGCTGTTTTGGCGTTGACTATCAAATGCCTATAGATGCTGTAGTTTCAGTGTTGCTACTAAATAAAAATATTTTAAAATTTTTAGCTACATTCACTTAATTGAAATACGATATGGCTATTTCAAAACATGACTCTTTCATGCCCACTTTCCTTTATTGTATAAATTTAGATTCTAAACATTGCGTGCTTCCAAGTATCATAAGTGCGTATTATTACAAAGGCGAAACTTTTTCTGAACATAAATAATATATCTGAAAAGATCATCCTGCAAGTTCTTTTCAGAACGCACTTTCAATTCTCTTCTCATTCTCCCCTTAACTGTCGAAAAATTCGAAATGAGCGGGTCCGTTTAAATTAAGAATGCATTATGCACGCACATTACGCGTAAGCGCGCGTAGAAGTAAATTTTCTAGTAGGGCGTTACCACGAGTCTATCCTTTCTGGACAGGACAGCGCAGTTTGACGGCTCGGCGCAGCGCTTGCGCCGCGCGAGGTGAATCCACAACTCGGTGGTAAAACTCCCTCTCTCTATTTAGTAACACGGCGAACGTTCGGTTGACCTGATTGCGTCGCGTCCTGGACTCAGTGCTGCGAATCGCGAGTGCTCGTGTTTATTCCTTTTTCTTCTCGTAAACACCCTTTCTTCCACCCCCTGCTTTTCCTCGTGCTATCTCTTTTCTTCTTTACTCTTCATTCCCTGGTTCACTCATCCCTGCCAATCACAGCAATTTACCCTTTTTAATGTAAAATCCTACCGCCTGTGTGTGAAAAAACGAAGAAAGGATGCGACTGCGTCAGACAAGAGGTGATAGCTTCGTTGTACGAAGAGGAGTGACGAGCCTTCGAAAGCCTAGAAGGAGTGTGACTACGGTCGCTACGCATCCTTCA
The DNA here is from genome assembly GCF_000956235.1 of Wasmannia auropunctata. NCBI lineage: Eukaryota > Metazoa > Arthropoda > Insecta > Hymenoptera > Formicidae > Wasmannia > Wasmannia auropunctata. The sequence goes on from NW_012028160.1 coordinate 58,921, forward strand.
AGGCCTTCCTCGAAAGCGCCAAAATTGATACAATCGGTTAGATAAGAGCAGACGAGTAAAAGTGGCTAACGAAATAAGAAGAGTCGGATCGTGGAGCGTTGCTGCAAAACTGTGTGGAGCGATCAACTTCTTGAACGAAGGCTGCTACGATTTTTTCTATTATTACTTGCTGCTATTCGCGTCCTGCAGACCTGGTACGAAGATCGTCGATCGATTTCAACGGTGACAGCGTAAATCTTGGGTTTCTCGGCTTATTGGAATATTCTACATATAACGGGCCAACAGGTATGTGGATGGAATTCCTTCATTTTTATTTTAATAGCTTTCTCTTTTCTCATTTCCGACGCTTGTCTAATAAGCCTCTATCGGAAGAGAAGTGCGAAAGCTTCAAATGTAATGTGGTGAAGGGGATATAAAATTGATATTCCGGATATACACAATTTTATTGTCACTCCGTAGAATTCATATCAATTTCAAAGAACATTTGAATTGTATTGTTACACTTAATATAAGCTACTTAAGATAAGCGTTCTCGACTGCCGAGCGCAATTATCTTCTCAAATAAATCCCTTATTCGTTTGAAGCTTATACGCATACAAATCCACCGCGCGCGACGTTTATAAATTTCGTATTCTTCTCAGCGCGCCGCGACGATAAATCCAAATGTAAATCCTTCATAAAGATTCTATTCGTGCTTGGTCGAGAATGCGCATAATCGTCTTAAAATATTTATTATATATACGAGCGAGAACAGATGTAGTCAGAGTACTTGTTACAACATTCATTGAAAACGCGGAAATAATTGATTGAATCCTTTAAGAGTTATTCCCAACATAAAGCTTAGTCACGGATAGTCAATAAAATCGCATTATGTCTGTAATGTGTACGTGTATATAAGTCTCCCGAGAAACAATTAATAACAATATTTTCTTTTAACATTTTAACTCTGCTTCTTATGAACATTTAACAAAAGTTTAAAAAGAAAATGAAAATCGTAGTTGTACGAAAATAATATTTATCTAATTAATTATTATTAAAATGCATATTCCGTGTACAAGTTTTTCTAAATATTATAATTATATATCATATGGCTTGAAGGTGTAAATAATATAAAAATTGCAATCGCAAACTACAATCACGAGTGCAATATTATTTCTACAATATTTTTTTCTCAATTCACAAGAGATTGCAGCAGCTTCGCAATCTTGTTAATATATAATATATTATATTTACAAATATAAATTACATCTCAATCGCAATCCATGAACGTTAAGAGTGATTTTTTCTTAATTTATTCGTCGTTGAATCAAGTTTAGCTAAGATATTGTCTATAAATTAGTAGAAAAAGTAAAAATAAAGGAATAATGTACATAATATTGAATGGAATGAATTAAGGAACGTATCTGAAGGTGCCTCGCAAAGGGAATTATCGCACGATCGTATTTATCAAACGCCGCGTGCATTCAGGAGAATAATTTATTTTAAACATGGAACAGCAATTAGTCGTTTTTCCGTGACAATCTCGTCATTGCACGAAAGCTTTAAAACAAATGGAAATACCATGACATCATGATAATATCACTATTAATTGTTATTACGTTGGACAGTACATGCGCACGATTTATGTCACTCACTACTAACTTGTATTGATGCAACCATAATTCTTTTTAATATAAAAGCTCTTGCAATGTATATGACTGTACTAGTATGGCAATTATTTCAACGTTGAATATCTTCGTTGTTACGAAAACGAGATTATGATCGAAAACAATTTCACAGTTTAACTTAATCTAGAGAATAATTTTCAACTTACGAGTATCGTAAAAATTTCACTTTTTTAAAAATGTTTTATATTTTATACTAACTAATAAATAATATATTTTGTTTTAAACAAAAGTAGTTTAAATTTGGTTAAACATAAAATTTTATTGATGAAAATTACATGTACGCGCGTATATGTAGAGCAAGCAATTTCTGATTGAATGTTTCGTTGAAGATGCTGCGTGAATTATTTAGTTGCATCCGGAAGGAAGCGCGACGGATAAAGCGGTGGAAAGAGCAGAAACGGCTAAAGGAAAAAAAAGATTATAAAAAATCAGTGAGGTCAAGAAAAACAGAGAAAGTTTTATTGAATAAGATTTCAGAATTTAGAATAAATTTAAAATAAAAATAACATACAGCGTTGTTTATAAGTATAAAGCCATTCTCATTTTATGCATTTTCTTGAAAAACTAATAAAAATAAACTAATAAAATATTAATATTATTATAAAATTAATATATAAATAAATATTCTTTAAAAAAACTGTTTTTAATTTATTTTTTATTAAATATAAACATTTAAGTGTTAATTTGTGAGGGAAAGGGGAGATGTTTTTATATTTATATAGCCAAAATTTTATTTAAAATAAATGTAGAATAGGAATAATATTAGATCGAGAATCAAAGAAAGAAGTGTGATGTGATTTGTCCAAAGAATTATTACGTAGCAACATACCGCGGAAAAAGTTCTATAATTCGTTAAAAATATGGTTGTGTTATCATATCGAGTTTATTAATACATACCGAAGAAATTTTTCTAAAGTTTTCTTATTGGACCTTTTATTCTTTAAAATTTCGTGTAGCAAATGGAATATATCAACCGAATATATCAACTTTGTTGTCATGTGTGATAATATAAAACTTTAAAAAAAAATTGCGAGAAAAATTTTCGCGAAAATAAAGTTTTTTAATTATAGATATATTTATATCTACAGTACATATATATATAGATTTGGTTTGAGCCGTTTTGTGATAAAAAGATACATATGCTGTCACTCTTCATTCATACACATAATTCTCATAAATGCACACAATGTGTACATAACATTTATTCTAAAAAAGCAATTCTCTGTGCAAGAGATATGATGCCGTTAAATACAAACTTGATAAGAACGCGATTGGTTTGCATTAGACATGATATATATGCTTATATTCATTTTCTTTATATCTGCACATAATTGTATTTTCATTGTGCATTGACGTTTATTTCAGAACAGTGATACTCTCGTTAGACTTGATACCGACATTGCTTTTACATCAATTTAACTATAAGCAATTATGTCGCATTTTATGCATTTATAGGACATAAGTTTGTATGCGTAAAATTGTCTTTCACGTTATGGAGATGTTCGGTATGCAGTGCAATTATTAAACCTATTTTAACGCACAAAAAATTCTACTAGTAAGTTGGAAATTCTCAACATTTTCTTTATGAAAAATCTTACAAAAAATCTTACAAAGCATATTCCTCTATAAACACATATTCATCTATAAAAAAGTGGACGCATGTACGTATACTATGATCAAGATTATAATCAAGAATTATATATGATATTCCTCTACATTTTAGAGTATTATTTTGAGGCCGAATAGGGTATAACGGGGTAATTTAAATAATTTCAAACTTTTTGAAGAATTTTTCGAAAAGTAATAATTTTATCCTTAAATTGAATATGTAGCAGGAAACTCACATGTTTAAAGAATATTTACCCAATATATGAAACATTATTCTTTAAATTCTGAGACACAGCGTCATTATCCGATTTAACCCTACAATTTTAACGAAAGTCAATTTTAAGGGGTAATTTGAATAACATTGAAAATTAACATTAATATTACAATAAAAACCAAATTTTATATTTAAATATTTTTTCGAACAATTTATTATATTTTCCAAATCAAAAACACAAATTAGAAAGACATAAAATAAAAGTAAACATAAATTAGAAAAACATAAAATGATCATGTTAGTCCCAATATTTTAAATACAACGGGCATAAATGAACTTTTTAACATTGATGTTATAATAAAAGCAAAACATTATATTTATCTATTGTGTTTTAAATATTAAATTGCACTGTTCAGACAAAATTAAATAGAAATTAGTAGGAGAATCTCTAGCTTCGAGATATTTAACTGTTTCTAAAGTTTTCTAAAATGCTACTAAACACAGGACGCCCAATATAAGTTCTAGGAACATCATTTTTATTATATTTGTTTTTGTTTAGATTGTACTTTTCCGAACAAGCTCGTGTATGGAACATAAAATAATTGCGCAGTCTTCTAACTTAAAACCGAGACCACATCATCAACGATAGCTGTAAAGTTAACGGCTTGTTCCATGCTCTCTTTGCTCCAATTCAATCGAGTATTCTTTTTTTATAATGCTTAATGTCTAATATAATGAAATTTATCTTAAATCAACTGAAATATAAATATTTTAGGGAAACTGAATGCGTTATCCAAATTGCCCCATAAAAATTTGTTCAAATTTCCCCATATGCCGACTTAAAAACATTGTAATATAGTATTAATACAACTCAACAAAATGTGCCACTAATCGACGTGATAATTGTTAATACAGGCAGAAAACATTTTTAGATTATATTATTTTCATAGGTTTTATATAGGTTCCATAAAAGCTTCAGATAGCAGAGTATATTCTTATAAACTACAGTTACAACAGAAGTTCTGTACTAACCTTGCTTAATATAAAATACTATATAGATCTATAGATTAACAGATATTTTTTAACAATTATATAAATATGTAAACCAAAGTATCCTCTTTGTTGCTAACCACAAATATGAAACAAAGCGTCTCTTATTTTTCTGAATTTCTTGCAAATGCTTATTATTATCCAAATTTTCCCACTGTTCAACTTACCCCACTGTACCCTATCAGAGGAAAGTCCTCTAGAAATCAAGAGGGTACCGCTAAAAGACAGAATATTCTTTTTTGAGTGAATGCAACGCAACGCAAACTTGGAACCATTTTTAAAACCATGTGGAAATAAATTTTCTAATATCATATTTTCTGTAATAATAGTTTTTAAATGGAACGCATTTAATTAGTCAATTAGATTGTCGACAATTCACGTGTTCAGGTATAATACATCGCATCCTTATTAGCCGACAGTATGATAGGTCTGGAATACTCTGTGCATCGCACGCGTTAAGATAATGGAAAATGTAATATCCCGGGGAGAGGCTTTGCGAAATTGTAAGTTATACCATGTATTATGAATGAACCACGTATACTTCAAATAGTAGATTTGCACGGTAGAGCGATGCGAAACGATATCTTAAGTAATATGTTTGCGAGGCAAATAGCGAATTTTCTGTGAATAATTGATTTTGCATCAGTGCGCGTGACGGGCTTACTTTTATATACGTTTCCGAATTAGAATAATTGTACACGTGTATATATCTCTTTCTGATAAAATCGCAGCGTTAAGTGGGCGTTAAAATAACGTATCGATAGATATGACAAGCGCATAACCGCTGACAATATAGACAGGCGCGAAATTATTATTGCAGCTGACAACCTTTTTATCGACAAGAAGATATATAAATTGCGCTTGTGGCAAAAAAATTGAAAAATCCATAAAACAATATCCACTGTGAGGACGAATTGAGAAAAAAAATGTAAATCTCCGTCATGTAATAAAGTAGATTTTTTTTCTTTATTCTTGAATATCTTTAACCGATTGCTATTGCGTAGAAAAATTTTTAAAGAAAAATGGAGTCTAACAAAATTATAGCCACTACTGCAGATTTCTTGTTACGATCAATCGTACCATTCTCCGAGGACCTTAAAATACATATAGTTATCTCCTAGGTCATCACATATTGATATAACTCACAAATTGAATACTAATATTAAATTTGCTTTGTCTTAAAAAAATAATAGAGATGAAAAAGACGAATATGAAGCAACGAAATTGCGAAGAGAATTTATTTCTTTTTAAATAACACGAATGTATGCTCAAAGAATATGCGTGTACTTGAACGATCAAGAAAAAAAAACTGGCTGGAAGTAACCGATGCATGAATAACTTTTATGTAAAACTGCGAAATTTTACAAAGATGTATTTCTGCTCTATTCACTATGCAAAATGTGGATGCTTATATATTAATACATACCACTGCGTAGGTACATTATACATATTCATACTTATACGATATGGAAAATGAGACAAAACAAATTTTGTGTTTATAAAGCAAATTAAATTAAAAATAGTTATTTTACAAGTTTATTAAGAAGTATGCAATTGCAGAAATTTGACAAATAAAATGGAAAATGCAATTATGTTGCTTCGGCTGTTAAATGTACTCACAATACATATGCAAGAATGCTAAACATAGATAAACTATTTTACTAATCTAATATTGATTGTTTTTATGAAATATGCGAGTAATTATTAATCATTAACTGTAACATATTCATAAGTATTTTAATTAAAATGTATATTTTTAATTATTACGCAATTTAATATATAAGTAAAATGTAATTTAATTACTTGACAATAAGTGCAATAATATGCATTGATACATGGTATTAATATATTTTATCATATCACATTATAGATCCTTTAACATATTTCTCGAAATAATGGAAATTAAACGCATAAAATTTTGATTTAATCTCGCCTTGTGATGAAGAATTCTTTTTAAGCAAAAAAGCGATTCGCTTTGACAGTCTCTTTCTCCTTCCCTTTGTTTATTTTCAAAATGCACTATAATACAAAATTTACTTTTAGACACGCGAAAGTATTCGGTGTATTTCGGTCAGTTGTGCAACGCGCATTTTCCGGTCCGTCCACTTCGCTTCCACGGGATGTTCTTGTGTCTTGATCGCTCATCCCCTCATCAAATATTACTTCGGTATTTCACTATGTTAAAATCGATTTTGCGAAAAAAAAAGGTAGTGCACCCGGTTCGCCTTCTTCATTCCATTTCCATCGACGACGTGAGATAAAGCGGTTATAACCCGGACCCCCGGACGATCTGCAATTTTATCGGCGCGTGGATGAATATAGATATCGTTCGTCGCTAGCGAAAGCACCAGCCGTTGCCTGAACTGAAAATATTGTAGTATTTGCATAACGGCAGAACGTGTGTGTTATTTTTTTTATTTTTTTTTCCTCGGTGTAATACAACAATACACGGTCGCAACTGACGCGCGTTGTCATGCGTCTTTATTGCGCAATGTAGATTTAATATCGACACCGATCAATATAATGGAAACTTTTGAAGAGTAAAAATTTTCTCTTCAACGGACCAGTATACCGCCGAATATGACATGCCGAACCGCACCACCAAACTGCAATTTTTGCCAAATAGAAATGGTAGACGGAATTCGAGGGTAGTACATGAATACATTATTGAACGCGCGCATACGCGCATGTGAGATTGAGGGGAAATTGTAACATTTTATAGAATTCTACGAAAAATGCGTAACACGATAGTCGATGACACGACAGACAATTCCAATTGCGAATGCGAGTGAGAAATTCATTTATTCACTTAAAATTTTTAATTGAACGAAATAAAGCTGTAAGCTTCTATAATTGAGTAATAAAATTAAATATTATAAAAAAATAAACTGCTTGTCATTATATTTCTTATTAATTTTTTTCTTATATTCGACTTTTATTAATTTTTTTACACATTTAATTTGTCCAAATGTGTTGCGTGTACGAAAAATTGATTCTTTTATATTTGATTGCACGAGTACAAGTAATTCACTAATGAACTTAATTTATTTTGCTATACTTTGTAAATTTTACTTTACAAATTTACGATTATTCAAAGCTTCTTATTATACCATTTATGTTTGTCAAATTGTTATTATCAAGCGCTGCGGTAGCGGCGCGACGCCAAGTATATATAAAATAATATATATAAAATAAAAGTCGGGTGATGACTTGTGAGTATACGGCACTGGCACTGCGCTACCG
>NW_012028161.1:0-409 GCF_000956235.1 Wasmannia auropunctata
TTCTGTCAGCCAGGATCGTCAGTGATACGCGACAAGCGTAATTTATTTGCATGGACTAATCTGAGCGAGTTTTTGACCATGATTCTTATATTTTCATGATTTAATACTTCCACAATTTTATACGGTCCAGAGTATTCGTCCGAGAATTTAGATTTCTTTTCATTTTTTAGGAATACATAGTCACCAACTTGAAAATTTATCTCATTCAGTCTTCTATCATAATATTGTTTTGATCGAATTTTTGCTTGTTCCAGATTAGCTTTTGCGGTTTCCTGTGCCTCTCGTATGGAGTCGAATAGATCTAGTAGATAATGCTGGTACGTTCCGGTTTCTTCTTGTATAGGCTGTCTGCTGGATGGGGTTCTGGCGAGTCTTCCGAAAATCAACTCGTATGCCGTCTTCTGCTTGA
>NW_012028161.1:8201-8641 GCF_000956235.1 Wasmannia auropunctata
GGGAAGCGCGAATCGCTTATCTCTTGCCGAGAGACTGTCGAGTGGTGTCGTGTAACATAAACTTTTCGGCACACGGCCCGCACGAAATTCTTGCCGTATGATAAGTAAAGCTTCTAGAAGGTTCTAGAAGGTATGATGAATTTCTGTCTCCTGTCGATTACTAAATTTTATAAAGGACCAAAGGGAAAGTCGTTGCAGCAGTTTAACAATAGCCGGGTTTATGACTTTCCATATGGTGTACATGTGTTGTTTCTATTATGAAATCTTAACGGAATCTTCGTGGAAAGTTATATAGACCCGTTGAGACTTCCTTTTACAAAAATAGGAAAAGAAATAGAATCGCTCGCAACTAAACTACGTTACGCAAGTATATTTACTAGGAACTTATATTGTGGGGATGAATTTAAGTATATGAAAGCTGATTATATATATGTCTTAAA
>NW_012028162.1:0-685 GCF_000956235.1 Wasmannia auropunctata
CTCAGAGATGTGTATAAGAGACAGGTTGAAATGAGAAGTTCTCGAATTGATCGCGACATCGAAGACGTACGCAAACTAATAACATGGTTTTCTCAACATCATCCTTTCCCAGAAATAAAAAAAATTATGTCGATTAGCACTGGAGTTATTGGTAACGAAAAAATCAATTGCCATATGTCTGCAGAAGTTGGTAGTGTTGGCATTGCATGGTTGGCAATAATTTTGATTCTGTGAAATTCCAACGTAAAAAAAAAGTTACTCCACTCGCAGTGGTTAATTCAAATATCATGATAGAGGAAGATGCAATCCCTATTAATCCATTATTGATTTTCCAAAGAATAAGTATTGCTAAACAAAACGATGATGAATTTGAAGAATATCTTACGTACGAACTTGCTCCATTCCCATTATCTCTTTTTAAAGAAGATGCATGCGCAAATGCGTCAAGTCTTTATTGTATAAAGCGTTCACGCAATGTTCAGATGATATTAACTTCGGAAATAGTATTTATATCATCGATCGATATCGAGGATATCTGTTACACAGAGTCGTATGGAATCATATGGAATCATTCGCGTCGATTTGCAAATAGCTACATCAGATTTGTGAGATCACACTATAAATCAAATGCTATTATTGTATTCGACGGTTATCCAAAAAGCGCTATTAATAAAAGTACAAAATA
>NW_012028162.1:2798-3574 GCF_000956235.1 Wasmannia auropunctata
TTTTTTAAAAATAAAGTAGTCTAATTTTTAATTGTTTATATCTCGATTAATTTTGCAATAAGAAAAAAATCCTTTGGCACAAAATTCTATCTCCCAAAGTACTACCTTTGTGCAAAATTAAAAAAATTTCTGAGAGATGACTGATCCGCTTCACGTGAAATGGCCCATATGTGTGTGTGTGTGTGCGTGTGCGTGTGCGTGTGCGTGTGCGCGTGTGCGTGTGCGTGTGCGTGTGCGCGTGCGCGTGTGCGTTCGTGTGCGTGTGTGTGCGTATGTGTGTATGTGTGTGTGGGTGTGTGTGTGTGTGTGTATGAAGGTATGGTCGAGCACATGTACGTACAATACTAAAGTGAAGGGAGAGAGTCTCTTTTGATAATGAGCAATCTCCCTAGAAAGAATCCAAGGCTGGTTTTATTATCTGACTATGTGAAAATTATTTATGCTATTAAACTATTATGATACATATATTTATATTTCTATATGTATATATATATATATATATGTATATATACAGGGTGATTCAGAACAACCCCTCGTCCTTGAAAAGACGTATTCTTGACTCAATTCTAAGTACGATTTTTCCTTTACAAAAATTTTGTCCGAAGCTTAGGTTTCAAATTATAACGAGAAATAGTTAGCAAATTACGGGCCGTGTACGGATGGTAGACAGGGGCGGCGCAACTTACTGTCCGCCGGCAGGCGGTACGCGGGACCGTCGCGATGATCAGCTGACTACACGCGCGCATAAACATGCGTTTACATTCTCTCTCTCTCTA
>NW_012028163.1:0-778 GCF_000956235.1 Wasmannia auropunctata
CGGACTGACTTTGAATTTCCCACAAAAGTGTGGGTCGGTAAAACAGACACTTTGAGTGTGCAAAAATAAATCAAGAGGTTAGGAAGAGAAAAGACACATGGAGAGAAAGTTCTGTAAGAAGGTTAGGAACAACGTTGAGAATAATTAACATTGAATGTTGTTTCTTTGTTTTACAGGTGAGGATTGTAATTACTAGTTCTTAAGTCTGAGTTAATAGAAAAAAATACAAAATCTTTGTTTTACAGAGAAACGATTCGATTCTTTTCCCTGTTATTCCCGAATAAGAGAACCTAACCTTATTAAATACATATATATATATCTCGGATTAACGTTTGCGGAGAATCTATTACTCGAGAAGAATATACCCCATTGCATATATACCTTATTCTTATGATTTTTTTACTTACTGCCATAACAGAAATATAAACCATCTGTTGAACGAAGATACAGATAAAGTATGTTAAAAGACATTTTTTATATATTGCATTATACTTATATTATATTATTGCTATAATTAATTATATATTTATTTATATTGTTAAAACTAATCATTTATTTTAATAGACATTTATATATTACATAATAGTTATAACTGATTATTTATTTTAATAGAAAGATGAAAGGTTCCATCTACATTAATTGTCTCTTTTACTTATATTCCGTGTGATAGACGTTACATAATCTCTGTCATGAGCTTAGAATTTATTTAAAAAAATTACGAAAATAGGATAACATGCAACAGGGCAATTCTTTTCGGGTAAAAGATCCTTTGTGAACA
>NW_012028163.1:12790-13208 GCF_000956235.1 Wasmannia auropunctata
AGTCGCGTATGCGGCTGTGGGCTGGTCCGACCTGTGTACGGAAAGCGAACTTAGAGTTCTTAGGGCCGTGCAGCGCCGAGTTCTCCTGTCCTCAACAGGCGCGTACCGCACGGCATCATGGGAAGCTCTATGCGTAACTGCAGGAGCAATCCCGGTAGATTTTATGCTTCAAGAGAGTAGGGCAAGATACGAGGCAAGAAAAAATCGAGATGCCGAGATCGTCGAAACAGGCGGGGCGACAAGCGGTAGCTATAAACACGCGGTGGAGCGTGTAAGGCAAGAAGTAATAGAGACGTGGCAGACCAAATGGCAGTCTTCGCAAAAGGGTCGTACCACGTTCGCATTCTTCAAAAGTGTCCGTGTAAGATTAGATGCGCAGTGGATTCGACTCGACCACTGGAACGCGCAAATAATCACA
>NW_012028164.1:0-601 GCF_000956235.1 Wasmannia auropunctata
GAATAAAATATTCGTTTTTTCCTGCAGAAACGACACTATTGTTCGATACGTGATAATTCGTACTACCAAAATGTAAAGTTTAAACATATTTATAATATATTTCTTATCAAGAGTTAGAGATAGTTCGAGGGGAGGGGGGGATACAAAGTCTGAATATCATATTGTATAATACAAATTATTGCACATTGAACAAGAGCAATATCGTTCGATTTTGCTGAAGGAAAAGACTCTTAAAGGAAATTGAAAGAAAAGATATATTATAAGGTAATGATTATATTAATTAAGTTTGAAATATTAATTTATTTTATGTGGTACAAATTAGTACAAAATCAGTACTAATTATACATACTTTTATTTATTTATTTTTAATTTTTTTTGTGGTCCTGCTAGCTTAATATAAAGCTAGCAGCGCCACGTTTTTCTTCAAAACGGCACGAGGTACAAAATTTTTATTGGTGGTACAAATTAGTACAAATTGGGTACTAAAAAATTGGATAGGTCCGGTTTGATTCTGCTCATTTGGTTCTGCTAGCTTGATAGAGGTGACATAAACTTTTCCTTTCTCAGTCATTGCAAGTGTACATTGATTTCCACAGGCTAC
>NW_012028164.1:7986-8776 GCF_000956235.1 Wasmannia auropunctata
TACATTTATCACGTTTAGAGTAAATTAAAATATATATTTGTCTTTAACATAATAAATAATGTAATGTAAATAGAGTATGTATACAATAAAGCATTACTATTTTTTAAATATATTTACTATTTTTGTTTCTAAAGATGTTTATATAACTACAATTTATTATTTATAATTTTTCAGAGGCAAAATGTTCAATCCGAGAAATGTAATAGTTGTATTATTTACTACAACTTTTTTAAATGTGCCCGAAACTCCCATTACAAAATCAGAAATGGAAATAAAAAATATAATTGAAACCATGCTGCAAGAAATGTACCAGAACAAATTTGAAATTGAAGAAGAAGAGTCCCTGGATTTTGAAAATTCTTTCGATATTCCAGAAGCGGAATTAATTGAAGAAGAAGAGTGGAATGAACAAGAAGAAACAGAAAATGAAAGAGAAGAAAAATCGTATGATGTTAAAGAAATGTATAAATGATGATATACCAATCGAATATAAAAGAAGAGCCGTAGAATTTTGGAAACCTGACGGTACGGCTAGACCAAAGTCGCTTCAAAACGTAAAACATATGTTTCGAAAAGTAATATCACTACGCCAGTTACGAAGATGGAAGGAACAAATAAGGAGAGGTGGAAATAGACTGGAGAAGCTGAAATTAATTTCATCGTTCACATTAAATAAATTTCAAGAAAGTTTAGAAAGAGGAGTCACTGTTCATGATATTAATATTGCTCGATGGGCCATTCGAGCGGAAGAGGAACTTTTCCCCGTTCCAGGATTTAAAGCATCACATCG
>NW_012028164.1:21263-22079 GCF_000956235.1 Wasmannia auropunctata
TATATTTAATACAAAACATATGTATATACATATAATAACAATTATAATAATATAATAATAGTAACAAATAATAATATAATTCATATTTAAATATTAATAACCCTTTATATTTTTAACAGTTTTGGAAGCATACATCCCATAAAAAATCTTTTTAAAAAAGAAAGAATATACGCCAAGTACCTAAAAAAATGTGTTGATCAAAAATAGTCGTGAAATCAATAAAATTAACCAAGTATCTCATTATTAAAAAAAAAACCTCAAAAAAGCTTATTTATGAAAAATATTCAAAAATTGAAAAATGGAAAAGTGATAAACTAGATTATAATGAAGAAAAAACTTGGCGTGCCCGGGTTGCATTTCTAGCTGTATTAAACAATATGTAAATTTATATGAAAATGATTTCAATATATAATGCTTTTTTATCTAACTATTACATTCATGTTTGTATATATTATCTAACTATTGCATTCGTGTTTGTGTATATCCGCAACTATTGTATGTAATAATGTTTTTATATATGTATATTTATTTGTATTACAAATTTTTCATATACTATAAATCATTGGCTGTGGAACGTTTTCATGCGACCTAGGTACTTTGTCTGACTATTAGTTTCATGTTTGTATATATCTGCAAATAATTTATATACTATAAAACATGTGGAATATTGCATTTTAAAACGACCCGGGCACGCCAAGTTTTTTCTTCATTATAATCTAGTTTATCACTTTTCCATTTTTCAATTTTTGAATATTTTTCATAAATAAGCTTTTTTGAGGTTTTATTAATAATGAGGTACTTGGTTAATTTTATTGA
>NW_012028165.1:0-942 GCF_000956235.1 Wasmannia auropunctata
TAAAATTTATTCCTATTCAAAAAATTATAAATGTTTTTGAATCGCAAATACCGATTTAATAATTAAGTAGAAAGTAGGAATTAAGTTGAAGATATATACATCGTTAAAATAAAGATGTATACATATTATTACACCCAATAAAATATAAATTTGTTTGAATTGTTAAAAAATGTTCAACCATTTAGTATATAATACTAACTTGTAAAACGTAACAAGGTAATGTAATGCAAAAAGATCATTGTGGAAAAAGTTGTGCTGTTTATGTCATGTATTAAATGTATACACTATAGAATATGATTATATGTTAATATTGTATCAAACTAAAAATACATGTAATAATGCCTATGATATAAAAAAGATTTGTCTGATAAGATATCCGTCAATATTTTCTACCACTAAGGGTTCATAATTTTTTCTAATTAAAAAATTATTCGATTGCAGCATATAATGCAATACTTACTAAACACACTAACGTTCGGTGTGTCTTCCTCGCCGTTTCTCGCGATTCGTACCGTTCATAAGCTCGCGGAAGACGAGTCCCTCGCATATCCCAGAGTGGCTAGGATTCTCAAAACGCACCTGTACGTCGACGATTTATTGACCGAAGCTGATACTATTAACGAGGTTCGCGAGATCAGGAATGAAATAATTGCATTGCTCTCCCGCGGCGGTTTCGCCATCCGGCAATGGGCATCTAACGATGTCCGGATAATTAACGATTTACTGTCTAGCACACTCCACGCGAACTTTGCATTAAACGTGGATCGTACATTGAAGACGTTAGGCGTCACCTGGAGTACACGTGACGACAAAATATACTACTCGACTCATCCGTTTAACGTTAACGCGAGGGTGACAAAACGGAATATTCTGTCAGACATTGCGAAAATTTACGATCCGGTAGGTTTCTTTGGACCGCCTATATTGTACGCAAAAAAACTA
>NW_012028165.1:2656-4405 GCF_000956235.1 Wasmannia auropunctata
TCTTGACTAGCACTACAGACGCGCGCCTCGCGCGCGCTATTTAGCTGCACTTTTTACTTTTTACTATTACTTACAATTACACATCAACCTCAATGCACGCAACTGTCAAAATATGCAATGACAGTCGCTCACGAAGTAAACACAGCGAGACGACCAATCAACGTTACGAAATAGAGTCAACAATAAATTTCAAGACTTTTCGATAATTCGACTTTGACTTAACATGCTTTTTTTTTAGAATAGGAATTCCTGATTCGAAGCGCCAGCGGCGTTGCAGCTTCCTAAATTATATAGTGATTCAGGAAATTGTGATTTCATCATATTTCCGTAAGTTTTTTATTACATCCAAGTATATTTCAATGAATCTCACTTTCGGCTGCTTCTGGCTTTTACGATCTTTATACGTGCTTTGCACGCTTGCTAGGCAACGCACCTCTAGTCCATAAAAAGGCGCACTAAATCGATACTTGAATTTATTGAAGTTTATTGTTGTCGCTTTTTCGTGATTGTTAATTAGTTCTCTCCTGCTTTGTGAGTGGCTGTTATCGTACATTTTGACAGTTGTGTGTTAAAAGTTGATAGTGTAATAGCAAGTAGTAAAAAATTGAAGTGCTAAATAACGCGCGCGAAGCGTCTGTAATGCTAGTATTATAAATTAGCACGTTTGATCATCATATGTAATTTATGTAGATACATAAGTTAATTTATAGGTGAATAAGAAGAATTAAAAATACTATGAAAATTAACATATATTACTATCTTTAAACTTGTAACTAAATTAAATAAATAACAATAAAAATATGATAAATTATTAGAAAATGAGTACCAAAAATATTGAATTAATATTTATTTAGCATTTTAATGAATGAATTAATTAATTGTGTCTTAATACCTCCTAAATAATAAATTTTCTATGTCTAGTGTTACGCGACTATGTATGTTGGAGCTCCTAAAAGGAGGAGATGTCATGCATGACACATCATACAAAAGAGAAATATGCACATAAGCTTTCAGACTTTTCTATGCGATATTAGCGACATGAACAAAACGGTGACCTGCAGTGCGTGTGATCTCGCGTTCGGAGCTCACGTGTTTACCGCCGCTGCGGCCAACAAGCAGTCGCGCACCTCTGATTGTCAGCATCATCGCGACCTGATTTGCGGCTCTTGTGATAAGATTCCGCCGATCACGATAGAGTTTTTGGCAATTTTCGACAACAGCCCAAAGATAATATCGTGAATCCACGAGGCGCGAACTCGATTATTCTTGCACAGACAGTTATCGAGTTAAAGGTGCGTTCCGTTTTATGCATTACGCACGTAATGTATTATTTTATTTTTTAACATTCAGGTTTAACATTCAGTGAAAAACATATCATACATGAAACGGAACGTGCTCTACGACGCAAACTGGAGCGAAGCGAAATAGGTCTTGGTGAGGTCAGTAGTGAACTAATTGTAATTCATGGCTCTATAGACGTTTGTCGTAGCAATGAACGTGCGATTACTGCGCATCGCGGCCAATACAGTGTCGATTATTTGTACTTTGTTAAAACGGAAAAGTAAACTGTGAACACAGACAATAAAAAGATAGTGCAAACTTTAATAAATTTGTGCTCAAGGACACAATAGTCAATTTGGTTTTAAGACAGATTTATATAATTTAGAATTTTTAACAAAATCCGTAACAGAATTAACGTATAAAAATCCGTAACATTCAATTACGTATATCATGCAACATTGAAATTTT
>NW_012028166.1:0-625 GCF_000956235.1 Wasmannia auropunctata
TTATTATTTTAATAAATTTAAAAGATATACCAAGCGGCGAAGGGCTCCGAGCCAAAGTTGTCATCACACCTGTAATCAGAAAGTCCAAGAGTTAATACGGTACAGAAAATAAGTTTAATTTCCTAGATTTATCCACGCGAAACAATAAAAATAGCCAGGTAAAGCGATATAAAGTATGGACAAGACAAATAAAAGGAATTAATTATAATTTTAGTAGTTCGACATTGAAATGGTCGAACTTTGATAGCTTTGGGAACGGTATTTAGTGAGACGAGCCCAAGCATTGGGTAAAGCGCCGGATTGGTTCGGCAAACCGGCCAATCCGAGAACCAAGAAGCGTGCGTTAAAAGTTATGTGCGCAATAAACGCGGAGAAGGGGAAAAACGACCGAGGGTATAAATATCGTTGCCCGGATGGCAACGGGGTCTTTTGTTCCGGTTCGGTTCGTTAGTAAAGTCCGCGTAATAGAAGTCCCGCAAAGTATTGCGTAATAAAAGAATCCGTGATTCAGCGAGCGTTGAAAACACCGACGAAAAAGCATCTCGATCGGACGCCGCGAATACGGAGATTTCGATCCCAAAACGGATCTAGCGCGAGTTTGTCGCGCAATTATAAGACGTGTTCT
>NW_012028166.1:8069-8402 GCF_000956235.1 Wasmannia auropunctata
TCTCTAAGTTCTCTTGCCAAATCTTTCTAGATTTTGTTGCTCGCATAAATGAGACATATAAATCATCTATAAGCATCGTAGTATCGAAAAAAGTTGGTTTCCGATTTTGTTGCTAGCTGCAACATGTAAAAATTAAATAGTTTATCCCGCCCGACCGCGTCGCGCGCTCTAAGTTCTCTTGCCAAATCTTTCTAGATTTTGTTGCTCGCATAAATGAGACATATAAATCATCTATAAGCATCGTAGTATCGAAAAAAGTCGGTTTCCGATTTTGTTGCTAGCTGCAACATGTAAAAATTAAGTAGTTTATCCCACGTAATAACTTCGTATAGA
>NW_012028167.1:0-297 GCF_000956235.1 Wasmannia auropunctata
ATATTATATGAAGTAATAATTTAGAGTTATACTATCGGTCAGATATTATGTTATGTATTCAGTACTATATAAGGTAATAGTCCAATGTTAAAATAATAATTAAATATTATAGTATCACACTTTCAACATCATACAGATTGATAATTTGACGTTATACATTTAATATCATATGAAACAACAGTTTAATATTATAATATCAGTTTAGTATTAAGTTATACATCTGATATTATATATAAAATAATTTAATATCATAATATCGGGTCGATATTGAGTTATACATTTGACATTATATAACAT
>NW_012028167.1:8095-8458 GCF_000956235.1 Wasmannia auropunctata
CGTGTGCTCTTCCGATCTGACTTTGCATTGCAATATCTCCGCTCGTAGGACATGTAGAAAAAAATAAACACTTTCATTATATAAATCGAACCCAAGTTATCGATTAAGTCTAGTTAGAACTTAATCGGTTCGACCGTTATTGAGATCTCAAAATCTCGGGTGCTCGCAACGCGACGGCTCGCGTTAAGAGACCCGGTGTTCAGTAATTCCGGGTTTGCTTTCGGAAGGTGAACTGCGGACGTGCTCGCCCTCCACGCGTGCTCCCTGGATAAGGATTCTTCAGGTGCGGCGTGGCCAAGACAATAAACGCCTTTGAACTTTAACAATCCTTTATTGAAATTGAACACCACTTACGGTAGCAAC
>NW_012028168.1:0-9237 GCF_000956235.1 Wasmannia auropunctata
TCACGCACGCACACACACACACACACACACACACACACACACACACACACACACACACACACACACACACACACACGAAGTGAATTACCTCTACGTTACCCAGATTCTTTCGGCGCGTTCCATCTATTTTACTATATTACATCTCTGTTTTAACGACATTATACGTCTGTGTCCTCCTCCCTACTATCTATTGCTATTTACACGGCGACATCAAAATAATCGGTTTTACTCGCGTTTTCAAATCTCCGCGCGTGTTTTTCTAAACCTATTACTTTTTTTTTGTTTCGAATATTACCCTGTTACGAGTTCGACGCACCCTCGCCGTTCGTAAAACACGCGCGCACGCGTGATCCCGTGCGTGCGTGCGTGCATGCGTGCGTGCGTGCGTGCGTGCGCGCGTGCGCGTGCACGTGTGCGAACGTTGTGTGACTATATGAATTGTGGCAGCTCGTGTGTGCAAACTTCTCCCATCGCGTTATAGTCAATGACGGATGATGAATGATGATATGGCGACGTACGATGACACGCTCGCGGACAGCCGCGAACGATCCGGGCGTCGATCCCGCTCCCCCCCTTCATTCCTTTCCTCGTCCTTCCACCTTTTTTTCCTTTTCTTCCATGTGCCCTTTCCATCCCTCCGAGACACGAGGATGCTAACATTTAGAGAGTTCTCTACGACAATACACATTTAGCTCGCCGAACATCCCTTGAGGAAAAATTTCGTTCGGCGTACAGAGAGACGTCGTCTAATTTACGAATCGCGAGTCACCAGCTCCCGGAAGCTGTCAGGTTGAACGTACGGTTCCCTCCGAACGTCCAGCCCGAGTTATATATACCAGTCGAGGAAAAATCGTAAACGGATTCTTGCCGAACGACCGGCTTGGTAGCCTCCCGGTAAAATGCCTTTTTTTTTTTTCGTTCGAGTTAGAGCCTTCGAAGTACATTACTGATAGATTATCGGGTGGGTAGGTTCAACGGGTAGATCGCTGTCGAGATCGAGAAAGACGCCGTCCTTGGAGACAAGGTAGTGCGTTAAGAGCTGTCCCTTGCCCTTGACGAAGACGAGACCTCGTTGCTCGAAGCCGAAACCGAACGGCTCCAGTATCTTCCGCGTCTCGTCGGTGACCTGTAAATTATTATTATTATTATTTTTTTTTTAAGACAGATCAATTTTGTCCGAATTTAATTTGTAAGAATCTCTCCGTTAAAAAAACAATTGGCAAAAAAGAAATTTACAAGCGATTCTTAATTTGGAATTTTTTGGATACCTGAATGCAGCCGACCTTCCCCGTGCTCTCCATCCTCGACGCGACATTGACGGTGTTGCCCCAAATGTCGTAGTGGGGCTTCCGCGCCCCGATAACGCCGGCAGTCACCGGTCCGTGATTGATGCCCATTTTCAAAACGAAGTGATTGAAGCTCTGCTCGTTGATGCTTGATAGGGCTTTCTTAAGCTCCAGAGCGAACTCCACGAGGGTGACGAGGTGGCCCCACTTGAGGGGACTATCCTGCATCGACTCCACCTCGGATATTCCCGAAGCGGCCATGTAGGTCGATCCTATCGTCTTGATCTTGATGATGCTCATGAATTTGTTCTGATCGAGGATCTATAAGCCAGATAGGATAAAATAAGTTGTATAAGTCAAAGGAATATGAAAAAAAGAAGTAACTCGCTGCTCAAATGACAAATCTGTCGAGAACAGATTCTAAAAGTGTCTGCTTTTAAATTTTCTCGATAGAATGTCAGCAGAAATATAACAGAATCTTTATTAGCAGAATCTGTCAACAGAATATAATGGCAAATTGATTATGGAAACTAACAATAAGTAGAATCTGCCGTTTTGTAACCATTTAAATGTTTACACGAAATGAGAGATTCTGTTCAATTTCCGCCAACAATCTGCCGTCGGATTATATTGACAAGCTCTGTTAGCAAAATGAATTTAACTATATAAGCTTTGGGATCTCTGGGATCTCTTTGGAATCTCTGAGATCTCAGTGAAATTTCGAAACTCCATTATTGGTAGAATTAATAAAGCTATAATAGAGAAACTTTGCGGATTATTATAACTATATATTATAGACCATTTATTATAATTTTAAACTTTGAGTGAATAAACGTATCTCTTATTGTTAATTCATTCACGATTGATTTTCAAAAAATTAATCACAATACGATAATTTTACCGAGCACTATAATGAAAAAAAAAACTGGCAGGGTTTCCTGTGTGATAATCACGTATACGAAAAATAAGTATGCATACTTAAAATTACTGCAGATACACAGAAAGAACGATCTTGCTGGAAGTCTAAAAATATTGCTGGATACAGATCTGGAAATAATTTTGTTCGACCATCAAAATAATTTTATTGAAAACTTAAAATTTGTGAACATTGCTGTAAAATAATATATAATCTGACTATATATGTATTTAACACAATTAAATTGAGAGAAGCCCAACAAACGGTTATAACAGAATCTTGATGCTTCTATTTAATATTTCTATGCGAATTTTACGTACGTATTCTAGTTTCATAAACTGCGCGTAGTTACTTTCAGTCTCAATGCAGTTCTTCCTTGAAATCGAATAGTATTCTCATGTTATTACATAAATTGATTAAATTGATCAATTCTGTTTCAAGAACTGCGTCGAGACGGAAAGTAACGGCGCACAATTTATCTATGGAACTAGAGAATATGTTATATATGTAAAATTCACATCCAAATATTAGAAGCATTAGGATCTTGCTATAACTGTTTATTGGCCTTCTCTCAATTTAATTGTTGTAAAATGTTTTGATATTCTAACAACCAGCTTGAATTTCCATTAAAATTATTTTGATAATCGAACAAAATTATTTTCAGATCTGTTATTCAGCAAAACTTTTAAACGTTCCAGCAAAATCGTGTACAGATGATATCGGATCTGTGTTGTAATATCTGTGCAAATCTGTCGTACTGCGGGTGGTCTGTTTGCCGGGTACAATGGGGAAGTTTCGCGTTAATAAGATGATCGAGGTGAAACTTACGGCGTCGAAGTCGGAGATGACCTCATTCAGGAACCTGAGGCACTCGAGGCCTTGATTGTTGATGCTCTCCTCGCTGTAGAAGTCCGCGAAGTTCGGCATACTGGCGAACAGCACGCCCACCTCGGCGTAGCTCTGACTGTAGAGATCATCGTGGTGCCTCGCACGCGACAGGAAATACGCGGCCACGTGGGGCGGCAGAATGTTATAAATCAGCGCGCCATTTCTTCGCTTCATGTCCGCCGCTCGTTCCCTCTGCGCGATCACCTCCCGCCCATGAAGATAGAGCATCCTTCGCGCCTTCTCGGTCTGCACATAACATTCGTATCTTCGTTAACAAGTTTGCCATTCAAATTTTTCGCGCTGTCGAAAGCAACTGCAAAAAAAATCGAACAGAGAGAAAAAACAATGCTGAAATATTTAAAAATTTAGCTAGATATGATCTAAAAATAATTTTGTTGGATCATCAAAATAATTTACGCTCAAGCTGGTCGTCGGAATGTCATAACTGTTTTAAATACTTTAGCAAAATCGTGCTTCCCCTAAAACTTTGATTGCAATTAAATTTCTAATTGTTCTAAATTTTTTTCAACATTAATATAACGTTTCAACGTTTCGATATAAAATAGTTATGTTTATAGCAACTGTAGTCTTCATTCGAACTCTCATCTATGGAATTTCCTCGCGTTCCATGGGACCCGCGGGCGAATTACACTTCCGTGAAGGTACGAGAAAGGAAATGTTTCATTAGGACGAAAATTCCGCGAAATTGCTTTCGCCTGTCTCTCTCACTCGGCGCTTTCGATAGCAGATGGAGGGATCGCGCTGGGCCGGGATAAAGTGTCATTCAACGCGCCGTGAAAAGCAAAAGCTCACTCAAAAATCGCGAATTACCCGAGGTTATCCGATTTCTCGATTGAAGCCGTCATCATCGCTATCCGCAAATGGATTATGTTTCTATTTCGCGCCCAAATACCCGATTGTCGGATTATTTCGGATGAACTACATACAACACAGCGCGTTTGATTTATTTTTTTTTGCCGGTATGCGAAGTGCGGAGTTAGTACAGTTTCGGCAAACGAAACCGGAATAATTTGATTCGGAATATTGAAAAAAAATACGCGTTTTAACGTGATTTCAACATATAACGTTCGACACGGCCAATTTGTACGAGAATAGTATCCTCCAAAGTACTCGCGATATCGCTCTCGATATCTGATTTAACGCGACACAGAATGGATCGTCGAGGCAATCGTCGGCGCGATTTTATAGACCCGTGAGAATTGATTGTTCTTTTATCGACATGTCGACCTTGAAGGAAGGAATCATTTTCGCGAGTCGTTCCATTCTCGCGTGCTGCGAACGCACCGTAGATCGATCGGCACGTAAAGCGCGGCCCGAGGTATTTTCCCCCGTTAAAGCTTGTAGCAATCGACCGTCGTCAATGTCACAATTTCCCAATGTGCCCAAGTTAATTCGTTACTTATTCAACATTATTGATAAATACGATTCCTGGATTGTCCTAGATATAGGTCCAGAGATTCGAGCCTTGGCTGGAGCGATATTTTTTGCAATAAATTCTTTGCTAGTTTGTATAAGATGTTTATTAACTAGTAATATTAAATTAATATAGTAACAGTAATATTAAATTTAGAGGGTGTGCGAATAGTTCGAATTCGAATCGAATCGAATCACAGTAGATTCGATTCGAGTTCGTTTTCAAATCTGCAAGATTCGAGAATTTCGAATCAACAATGGTTCGATTTCGAATCGATCGCCTATTTTATTTGGTTCATTTACATCTCCCGTGCAACCAATTATTCTTATCTAATAAATAAGTATTTTTGATATACGTAATGTATTTATATAAATTAATAAAATATTCGAAAGCAATCTAATTACTCGTGTATACACATATTATTAATATTTTTTAGTTCAAAATGTTACATAAGATCCCGATCCTTTGTAATGAAATGTAAATCGAAAACAGATCTTCATTTTGTTTAAATCATTACGTAAAATAATGTAAATCATAAATTTTGATATTTATTACATTTAAATTAACATGTAATGTTAATCTGAGAAAATTTGATTCAGATTCGATTCATATTTGAATTAAAGAGATTCGATTTGATTCGATTCGATTCGATTCGACCATACAAATGTTTGGTTCGCACACCTCTAATTAAATTAATTATTAATTTAATAACGTGATATTACATATCTTTTGACATGAAACTGCGTTTCAAGACTAAATAATGATCGATGATTCATAAAGGCGGAATGTATAAAATTCAAAAATATTATTATTAAAATCTCGCCCAATAATCGAAAATATTAATATTTATTTAGTCATTAATATGAATTGAATAAATAAACATTAATATTTTCGATTATCGGTCGATATTTACTTATTAAAGTAAATTCGATGTTAATTTCTTTTACGCTAATAGGATGAAATAAGTGCGATGCTTGTAGCGATTTAAAATCTTTCTAAGTGAAACGTTTTGCACTTACGTATCTCGCCACGATGACCAGCGCGGTCGCGACGGTGAACAAGGTGGCGGCCAGCGAATATTTCAGCGGGAATGGCACGGATCCCTGGTCCGACGCCATTTCCTCCCTGTCGAGGCTCGACGCGAGGTACAGGATGTTGATGTATGTCTGCGTGCCGGCGAGGAGGTACATCAAGGTCGCTTTGGTCAGGTAACAGAGGTATGTCGGCATCGAGATAGCGATTAGCGCGAGGACGCCGATGTATGAATAATAAGAAGGGTACGGGCATCGCGGGGACCAGTTCATCGAGGTGTTCCTCGGCGGCACGGCGTCGTCGATGATCGCGCAGTTAAACTACGTAAAATAAGGATGGTAAGAATAATGTGCAGCTGATATCTCTGCCTACACGGAAAGAACAATTTTGCTGGATCCAGATCAGAAAATAATTTTTGTTCAATAATCGAAATAATTTTGTTGGAAAGTCAAAATGATTGCTAGAATATCAAAACGTACTTTTAAAGCAATGCCTATCATTTTTAACTTTCCAGCAAATTATTTTGATTATTAAACAAAACTTATTTTTAGATCTGTATTTAGCAAAATTTTTAGACCTTTCAACAAAATCGTTCTTTCCGCGTATCGTTTTTTCTAAAGTGACATTTATAATTAAAAAAAAACTCGAGCGCTTTGAAATACTAAAGCTGATATTCACCGACTTAAGTACAGTCTTAAGATGTCATAAACCAATCATAAAGCTGCACGGAAAGAACAATTTTGCTAAATCCAGACCTGAAAAAAATTTTTGTTTAATAATCAAAATAATTTTGTGCAAAAGTCAAAATGATTGCTAGAATATCAAAACGTTTTATAGCAATGCTTATCAGTTTTAACATTCCAACAAATTATTTTGATGATTCAACAAAAAATTATTTTCAGATCTATTTTTAGCAAAATTTTTAGAACTTTCAACAAAATCGTTCTTTCCGTGTGTATATATATCTTTCTTGACGAGTGGTGATCGTGGCACGCGTCTGTTCTCTGTGCCGAAGACCAGGTTCAAATCCACCCAGAACATATTAGATCATTGTTTTCGATCATCGTCTTTTCAAATTATGACAAACTACCGAAAATATTTCTGTCAAGACAGTCACCATGAAAATGTATACAAATGAAGCGGCGAGATTGTCATGGCGAGATGACAATTCGTGCGCTCCCGAGTGATTGCATAAAATGGAGACTACAGTCATGAAGGATCGACTTGAAAGATAGATTAAGATATTATCTTAAGACATTACTTAATACGGTATTAAAATAAGAACGAATTATGAATACCGGCCCTAAAAATTATAAAACAAAAATACCCTGGCAAAAAATAAAAATTAGAGTGTAAGTCGAATGTAAAGGGAGAGTGACAAAAGCATAAACGAAATTTATAGGAAGCGTAAATTGGATGGCGAAAAGAGAGACGTTTATCTTATAAAACGCTACTTTTTGGTGCACAAACTTACGTCTCCTAAAAATGTCGTTTATACTTTTGTCACTCTACCTTTACACTCGACTAAGCTCCGATATCTATTTCCGCTAGGATACGTAGGTCTTCTTTAATGCTGAAGATTATATACAACGAGTACCGTTATATAATCTTCATTCATTAAATTTTCGCTGAAAAATGAGCTCTGAATTCCCACGGAGAGATAAATCTGGGATTTCTTAAGATAAGCGAATTAAGAGAGAGTGAATTCAATCGTGCGAGCGGTCGAGCTGTGCGGCAACAAGTATCGATTGGGAGCAGCCTGTCCGAGTTCCGTACCATGTCTAACAGCAGGAAGATCATGAGGGAGCATGACATCAGGATCGCGAGGGTGCCCCTGAGCCACATCGCCCTGACCGCGTTGCCCAGGCAGGTGGCACCGGCCAGCACGATGGCGAAGAGGGCGACCACCCCGGCGCCGCCCCACGTGAACGGACTCCAGGGCTGCAGCCTCCAGACCGGGGCCGCGCACACCATGACCAGCGGTCCGCCGAGGAGCGACAGGGGCGAGAAGGCCTCCTCGACGAGCTGGAAAAGCGCTTCCACGTGCCGATCCTTGAATCGCAGGGTCAACCAGGAGGCGTGACCTTTCAGGTCGGTACCACCACCTACGAGGGTTCGTTACGCTGACGTCACATGTATAAGGTTGAGTCATTAACAAGCCGGATGTCCGACGACTGGCATCGGGTTACCCCCTTATCGGGCGGATCTTCGCCGAGGCCGAGACTCTTTCGAGCGATTTCGCGAGAGGACGTCCGAAAAATCTGATTTCAATGGATTTAGAGACTCTCAAGACGAGAGAGAGAGAAAGAGAGAGATTATATTTTGCAAACGTTAAAACGTTATTTAAAACGAAGATTGTCGGCCTTCCTCGATGTATCTCGAATGTATCTTAAAATCTTTAAACGTATACCCGAAGGAAAGATCATTCTCGCGATTTCGCCGACCCTCGTTACGTATGTAGTTGAATATTAATCAACGTAGCGAGACACGCTCGCTCGATTGCAATCAGTGTCCGCGTCGATAATTCGCAACACTACTCGATGAGAGAGTGGAACACTTTGCGAACGCATGCGCGAATTTTTAAGCCGCATTACCGAGTTGAAATGTGAAACAACGTTCCACCCCTCGATCTCCTTGGATTTAATTTCGCCGAGTTTTTACGTGTATCACGTTCCCTGTAGCAACTCCGGCTTAAAAATGCCTGACTTTTTCAATTTTTACCTCTGCTGTCGAGTTTCTTTCTCAGACGTTGCTGAAATTCCTCGGAATCCTCGCGAATATTGTCCACCTTGTCCTGCACGTTCTCCATTGCTCTTTGCGAGTTCTCCGCGTCCGCCAGCGACGCGAGGCTCTTCGTCACCGCCGGCTTAAATGGCTTCAAGGCTCTCACGATGAAGTAAGTGACGAGGCCAGCTTTTTGGAGTGCCTCCTCCCGGTCCTCCCCGTGCGCCGGCTCGACCTCGAATTCCCCATTTAGGAAGCTCAGCGTCGCATTCGAGATGTGTACCCTCCTTGAAGCCAATTTATTTATTTATGCACTCGGCGTGCAATCGCGCGCGGTCTTTCTCAACGAATATATAGATAGAATGTCACGTCACCCTTTCGCTCGATTACATTAATATCCGAGAATCGAATAATATTTCTCGTCGTGGTGTTAAACAAAAAGTCAAGATAAAACGAACGTACATATGCTTGACGTTGATCAAACAATATACCCAGCAAACACAGATTATAACTGCAATGTTGCTGTAATGTTATAACATTCCAACTACATATATTGCAGAAGTGTTACAATATTTCTGTACACGGAAAGAACAATTTTGCTGAATCCAGATCTGAAAATAATTTTTGTTCAAAATTATTTTGTGCGAAAGTCAAAATGATTGCTAGAATATCAAAACGTTTTATAGCAATACTTATCAGTTTTAACATTCCAACAAATTATTTTGATGATTCAATAAAAAATTATTTTCAGATCTGTTTTTAGCAAAATTTTTAGATCTCTCAACAAAATCGTTCTTTCCGTGTATTATTGCGGTTATAATTTGTATTTGCTCACGGAAAGAACAATTTTGCTGAATCCAGATCTGAAAATAATTTTTGTTCAATAGTCAAAATTATTTTGTGCGAAAGTCAAAATGATTGCTAGAATATCAAAACGTTTTATAGCAATACTTATC
>NW_012028168.1:9257-11333 GCF_000956235.1 Wasmannia auropunctata
TAATGTACCGTCAGTCACTGTAAATGCGGGACCGTTTTATGATCGTGAATCTCATCATACTGATTCATCGACTCAATCAAATAAAGAGGTGATACCAGAAGAAGCACTTTCGACTGCTACCGAAATGCTGAATGCTTCCAATAACTCAAAACGAGGGATTGACATCATTCAGAAGAACGAGCAAAAACAAATTACGCAAAACGCGAAGAAAACTTTCGAGCATCAAGGAGGTAATTCTGTAAACTAACATAATTAAAAATTATGTAATAAAATACAGAAGCAAAAATTTCGAATTTTTAAAGTCGCAAAACTCGCAAATATGTCTTAAAGAAGTACAGTATTTAAATTAAAAATCATAGTTTATTCTTAAAGCTACACGGAAAGAACAATTTTGCTGAATCCAGATCTGAAAATAATTTTTGTTCAATAGTCAAAATTATTTTGTGCGAAAGTCAAAATGATTGCTAGAATATCAAAACGTTTTATAGCAATACTTATCAGTTTTAACATTTCAACAAATTATTTTGATGATTCAATAAAAAATTATTTTCAGATCTGTTTTCAGCAAAATTTTTAGGTCTTTCAACAAAATTGTTCTTTCCGTGGGTAAGGATTTTTCAATCCGCGGGTTGCGATAAGTTCCCAAATGTAACAGACGCGCGTCTCTAATCGCGTTCTCAGATTGAACGGTCTTAGAAGAGAGGCTCATTCTTACCCCGCCCTTCCGCTGCTCTCCATCTTGTTCGCCAGCTCGACGTCTTTGCTGTAGACGTCGAACTGCCACTGCCTCTGCCCGAGGACCCCGGCGAGCACCGCGCCCGTGTGAATGCCCACCCGCATGTCGACCGGGCTGTGTGTCGTTTGTTGAACGTATTTAATCGCCTCCACCATGGACAACCCCATATACACGCAGAGGACCGCGTGGTCCGGCCTTTCGACGGGTGCGCCGCTTATGCAGTAATAACAGTCCCCCAAGATCTTGATGCGCATTTGCTCGTATCTGTAAATGAGATTCCATACATATTGCATAACTCTCTGATTGCCTATTCGATCGCTTTCAAGAACGTATCTAATGACTTCTGTGGGTGTCCCCGTATAAATGGCCACCTCTTTTTATTTCGTAAACTAATAGAGATAGATTTAATAAATATAATATCAAATATATTAAACGGCTCTGATTAAACTTTATTGTAAGCGCAGTGATCACTTAGTAATATTATCTATTAGAGATTGAAAAGACATGATTAATTTTTGCACGGTGATAAGGTGACAATTTTAATATGATAAATGTTGTAGCGCTCTTTTTAACGAATACAACGATGTATAATATAACGAAATTATTTTACGAATTATAAGAGTTATTTTGGTTTAAAATTTTGCGGGCAGCTACTACCTTTTCAATTTCGGCCCTGTGAAGTGGCCAACTTCTGATTTTTGCGTTGACAATTGACGTGTAATGTTTTTATCTGATCATAGTACTCTCGTTAGTGCGAGAGTCGGAAGTTGGCCACATCGCAGGGCCGAAATTGAAAAGGTAGTAACTGCCCGCAAAATTTTAAACCAAAATAACTCTTATAATTTGTAAAATAATTTCGTTATATTATACATCGTTGTATTCGTTAAAAAGAGCGCTACAACATTTATCATATTAAAATTGTCATCTTACCGTGCAAAAATTAATCATGCACGGAAAGAACGATTTTGTTGAAAGATCTAAAAATTTTGCTAAAAACAGATCTGAAAATAATTTTTTATTGAATTATCAAAATAATTTGTTGGAATGTTAAAACTGATAAGTATTGCTATAAAACGTTTTGATATTCTAGCAATCATTTTGACTTTCGCACAAAATAATTTTGACTATTGAACAAAAATTATTTTCAGATCTGGATTCAGCAAAATTGTTCTTTTCGTGTGTCTTTTCAATCTCTAACATAGATAATATTACTAAGTGATCACTGCGCTTACAATAAAGTTTAGTCAGAGCCGTTTAATTCGATATTATATTTATTAGGTCTATCTCTATTAGTTTACAAGATAAAAAGGGGTGGCCACTTATACGAGATCGGAAGAGCA
>NW_012028168.1:11353-55885 GCF_000956235.1 Wasmannia auropunctata
TGTGTAGTGTGTGTGTGTGTGTGTGTGTGTGTGTGTGTGTGTGTGTGTGTGTGTGTGTGTGTGTGTGTGAAGAAGAAAGAGATATTCTAACTATAAATAAAATATAACGCGACGACGGATGATGATCACGTAAGCCGCAAAGTGCATTTGGCGGCGATGGAAAACCCCGGTCCCCGGGGATATCGATTGCCGGTGTCCTCCAAGGACCTCCCCCTGCGGCAGGATTTACCCCGGAGTCGGAGTGGCCGAAGACAAAATCGACACGGGAATTCACTGATGGAATCAATTCCGTCGTCGAAACCGATCATACAATTTTCATTATCCCCCTCGGCGGCGGAAATGGAACGCGCCGAGCTTACGGAATTCCACCACTTTGCCGTACCGTTTTACGATTTAGCATTCGATAACACGCGAGGTCCCACTTAACATGCATAAGTACACATCGGGGAGAGAGACAAAAATAACTCGCTACCGCGGATGACAAATATTTAATTTTCCTCGAAATATTCGGCAAACTCGTTAAATGATAAACTCACTTAGCTCACCGAACGACTAACTGAATTTAATTTTATTTAATTGAAGTTTTAATTATCAGCCGACTCGGAGACGTTCGGATTATTTACGATATCGATCTGCGCCCGAACCGCGGCGTTTCTCACCTTGTGCGTGTTGTACTTCGCTCGCGAGATCGATAGAGCGAACGTAAAAGAAAAAAAAAACGTGCAAATGTAATGAGTAAAAGTGTAGCTGTTAAATTTACTAGCGTTGAACAATTCTCCCCTGGCCTGGCATAGAATTAACGCATTAATGGCAACGTCAATGTATCCATTAAAGAGAAAAAACTTCAAAGATGTATATATATATATATATATATACCGTTCGCTGAGCTGGTCAAATCGCGCGAAGAGCTCGTTGAGTATCTTGACCAGCTCGCCGGCGCTGTAGGTCGACGAGATCGCGGTGAAGCCGACTATGTCGGCGTAAAGTATCGACACGTTCTCGTGCCTGGACATGTAGATCTTCTTGAACTGGGTGTCGAGTGACGCGCCGAGGTCCTGCCGCATCTTGACCGCGACGTGCTCCGGCAGGACGCTGAGCAACAGCCGCTCCTGCTCCGCGCTCTGCTCCTCGATCATCAGCTGGACCTCCAGGCTCTGTCTGGTCTCGAGAAACGCGCGTCGCTGCTGGAACTCCGCCAGGCAGTAGCCGCAGGCACCCATGATAGAGGCGCCGGCGAAGAGCGTCAGCGTCAGGATCTACAGGACATGTTTTTTTGTATGTGTGTGTGTGTGTGTGTTACGAAGCTGACTACGAGCATCTAGCGCGCCACGGGAGCAATCTAGTCGCGTCACTTGGCGCAGAATTTATTACGGATCCTCCGTTAAGACTTAATTACAAATTGCGCGTCGGGTGCCTGCGCCGGCGGATTGAAAGGCAAAGGATTTGTTTCCATGGAAACGCCTAAATCTGAACAGATTGTGAGGCGTTAATTGCAGGCAGTGGAATTATTAGTCTTTGGAATACGGCATGTAGTGCTGTCTCTAGTATAATATTTAATATAAAAATAATATTTAAAATAATATTTATAATATAAAAAATAATCTAACAAAATGGGCAATTACATTTATTTTCAGGATTGAAAGGCAAAGAATTTGTTTCCATGGAAACGCCTAAATCTGAACGACAGATTGTGAGGCGTTAATTGCAGGCAGTGGAATTATTAGTCTTTGGAATACGGCATGTAGTGCTGTCTCTAGTATAATATTTAATATAAAAATAATATTTAAAATAATATTTATAATATAAAAAATAATCTAACAAAATGGGCAATTACATTTATTTTCAGGATTGAAAGGCAAAGAATTTGTTTCCATGGAAACGCCTAAATCTAAAATATCTAAAGGACTGATTGTGAGGCGGTAATTGACAATGGAATTATTAATCTTTGGAATTTGGCATGCAGTATTTTAGTACTTTAGTATAATATTAATATAAAAAAAAATTAAACAAAATGAGCAACTACATTTACATACTTTTAGGATTGAAAGCGAAAGGATTCCATGGAAATGCCTGAATCTAAACGACAGATTGTGAAGCAATAATTGGAGTCAAGACTTCGGAATTTAGCAATATTTTTAGAGTGTTAGCACTTTTTTGATTATAATATTTAATATTTAAAAAAAACTAAACAAAATAAGCCACTATATTAATCCTCAGGGTTGAAAGGTAAAGGATTTGTTTCCATGGAAATGCCTGAATCTAAACGAGAGATTGTTAAGCAGTTATTAGCAGCAACGGAGTTACAAGGCTTTTGGATTTAGCATGCAATATAGCATTCAAAATTTTGGAGAGTTAGCACTGCCTCTCTAATACAATATTTAATTTAAAAAAAATAAACAAAATAGACAATTACATTTATCTTCAGAATCGAATAGGAAAGCTTTGTAACACCCAATATATTTGCACGGCATTTTTTTCCCGTCGGCGACCGACGCGCAGCCGATATCTCGATCGCGAGGTCACTTTTCCGGGTGATACTCTACCATATTGGTGAACGGTAGTCAGTTCATTCCCAGTGAAAAAGCATCGAGCGCGTCGCGTATCGAAAGGCAACCTCTCGCATCGTTGCGCAGCGCCGTTCTCTCGTTCTCTTTGTACCTCTCTCTCCCTCCCTCCCTCCCTCCCTCTCTCTCACTCTCTCTTTCTCTCTCTATCTCACACTCTATTTCGCTCTCATTATCTGTGCCTCTATCTTCGTCGCTCTCTATTTTGACCTACCATTGACCAAACTCTACTCGAGTGTTACTAACGGCGAGCGCCACGTGCCGCGCGTCTACTTCCAGCTTTCGCTTTCACACGATATTTGCCGCCGAAAGTTCGGCACGCCTCTTCGGCCGATGCACCTGTACTGTTTATATTCTATAACAGCCGCGCTGTGCTATTGTAGATCGATCAGGCCAATTATCCGTTAAAATTCTCCGCCGTAACGCAATTTGCCGTAACGGTTGATACGTGCGTAAAACAGCGTCTATACAATTAATGAGACTTAAGACTTAAGATTTAAGAAAGTTGACCAATCACAATCGATTATTCTTCTTACTTGCACGGAAAGAACAATTTTGCTGAATCCAGATCTGAAAATAATTTTTGTTTAATGATCAAATTAATTTTGTGCGAAAGTCAAAATAATTGCTAGAATATCAAAATAGGCTTCAAAACGTTTTATAAGCAATACTTATCAGTTTTAACATTCCAACAAATTATTTTGATGATTCAACAAAAAATTATTTTCAGATCTGTTTTTAGCAAAATTTTTAGACCTTTCAACAAAATCGTTCTTTCCGTGTGATATGAATAGTCGACTATGATCAATTTTCTTTCTTAAGTCTTATTGTAGACTGCCGCATAAGTCGTATTCAGTATGCTCTCATGCTTCGAATATTAGCTCTTTCTTTTTGTTTTTACTTTTTTTTTTCATTATGAGTGAATTAAAGGTGAAAAAAAAAATTACGATATCTTGTGTCATACTTGGCAATTTAGACAGAATGACAGGTTTTCCGAGAAACTCCAACGTGGTCGCTTCATTTAATTCAATAATTGTGTTATTTTCTCGCGATGAAATAGATTGCAGAGAAAATATTGAGAGAGTGCGAGAGAGAAAATATAATGATGCAATCGCTTCATTAGGTTCCCGGTCTTCTGAAATACCTTCTTCAGTGGACGCGTCATCACGTGCACTTGAAACTACGCGTAACCGCGAGATATACGCAACACACGCGGGAGCGACAAACCACCACGCTTATCGGTGCGTTCAATGCCACGCTTTCAAAACAAAGGTACGTACAAGTCCAACTTTACATGGGCGATACACGGTGGCGCGAGTACTATTATCGCTTTAACAATGATATTACATCGTGTACACCGGGAGATCGATAAGACAAGCCCGTGTGCGACGAGTATAGCAAAAGTCGTACGTATCAATTTTCATCAGCGATGGAGCCAGTAATTAAGTTTGCAACGCGTATAAAACGCGTATTATCCGTAGATTAACTTTATCCAGCGAATTAACAGCGATAATTGTTGGAAAATTCTTTAACAATGGCACAGAGAGCTTCAATAGGTATAATATTCTCGATGAGCGAACACAGGCCAACGGTTTTCAACTCGACAGCCAACTTTTTTTTCCATTAATCACGGTTTTTATAAGTTTTTATAACTCGCAAAGGATTTAACTTAATTGCTTGAGATACCTTTGTTGTAATAATAATTACATGTAAAATAATTATCATAAAGAAAAACTTGCAACACAGCTTTTCTTTATAATAAGTATAACTATATATGATGCAGTATAATAAGAAAACTAAACGCAACGGATTAAATTACCGCGAATTATCGGACACCTACAAAAACCTTAATGGAGGAGAAGTCAATTGTAGTACCCTTGATCTCCGGTGCGACGACGTATCGATAAACGTAGCGTAACCCGATGTCGATCGCGGTGAGCGTTAACAATGATGCTTGGTGCCTAAGGTCAAGAGTTACCATCAAAAATAGTATAATTTGCAGCAATTTATAGTGCTGCTAAATACGTCATCGGCGTAGCCCACACACGTTTCACAGA
The DNA here is from genome assembly GCF_000956235.1 of Wasmannia auropunctata. NCBI lineage: Eukaryota > Metazoa > Arthropoda > Insecta > Hymenoptera > Formicidae > Wasmannia > Wasmannia auropunctata. The sequence continues at coordinate 15,975 of NW_012028168.1, forward strand.
TATATGTTTTTAACCATATGTTTTAACAGAACGACGTTTTATCGTGATTTTAACGCGCGTTCGAGTCATTTAACAGCATAATTCTCAATCCGAGACAGAGGATCCACTATAACGAGAGAAAATTTTTTTTGTATTTGTAACTATAATTATAATTATTACTACTATAACGTTAGTAATAATAATTATATGTGTAGTTTTATTAACAACTATATGTAGTTTATATATCAAAACTTACTATACGTTATAGTTATTATTACTATAAAAATGATTGCAATTATCAGTATTTAACTATAATTTATAGTCATTTTCAGGGTAATTATATAAAATATAATTGGGCTTCAAAAATGACTATAAATTATAGTTAAATAATGATAATTGCAATAATTTTTATAGTAATAATGTATAGTAAGTTTTGATATCAACTATAAATATTTGTTAATAAAATTATATATATAATTATTATTATTGCCAACAGTATAATAGTAACAATACAATAGTCACATAATTATGCTTTGTAATTATAGTTACAAACACCAAAAATTTTTCTCTCAGTGTACAATCGAACTGTTCAAAGCTGACTTTTCACCGATCCAAAATCTTTCGCGTAAAACCGATTCTTGCAGGTTGTAATACGAAATTTCTAATTTAATTTTTTTTTCTTTTCACTCGCAACCGCGTACGGCGCGTATTCATAAAAACGGCGGAGATACGCCTCGTTGAACTTGGATCGATTGTTGGTGCACACACCGCCGGTCTACGGTTGACAGTGAATTAGTTTGTCGAAGTCGGCGTCGGCGACACACCGTTGTTTCCCATTCACCGCGTCGTGGATCGGAAAGCGCGGAAAAAGCGTTTCACCCCCTTCGTTCGCAATTGACACGCGCGCGCGCGCGCACGTAATTTTTACTCGTTTATTTATTCATTTTTTTTTTTCGTTTAGGTCGCGCGCATGCAATTGTGCCCGCGTCACGTTCGACGTGAAACGATCTCGAAACAAGACAGGCACACTTTATTCCCTCCTCTTGTCTATCGGATTTCCTTCTCCGGGGATATTAACGGAGAAGGAGCGGTATTCGCGTTCTAAGCTCGTGATCGCCGTTATCGCCGTTTTTAGGCACGATCGAAGGGACTGACTCATTAAATATAGAACGCGGTGTATATGAGTATTCAAGTTATTTTTAATAACTTTATAGAGGGGCGCTATAAATGGAAAGAGGTCACGTGGTGGATTACGCGAGCTTTCGCAGGGCTAGCTTTCGCATGGATTAAACGAGACAAGTGTTTTTCACGCGTCCGCGAGTTAAGGAAATCCGTCGGACGCGCTGCGCGCGAGACCCTAATATTGCCCTCGTCGTCCGATTCTCTCTCTTCGGAGTACCGTCTCGCGAGTGGGCGGGCGCGGGAATTCCAATCCTCTCTCTCGAGGACCCGCCGCCGCCGATTTGAATCCGCGATTGTTCCTCGACGAGATCGCGCGTCGCTTTCGTTATACCTACCAGAATGTCGACCGGCTGCATTTTAAGGTCCTCCAGCGTAGTGCTGGAGAGACCGATCACGGCGATGAAGTAGACGAGCACGCTGCCGAGCGCGAGGGACGTGCAGCGGCATAGCTTGAGCGGCAGGGTGGCGAACAGCAGGTAGAGCAGCAGCAGCATCCAACCCAGGCTGTCCCTCGGCGTGACCTTGGCGGACTTGAGGAACAGCTGTGCGGGCAGGTGCACGATCCACAGCTGCCCGACGATGCACGGCACCACCGACCAGAGCGAGTTGCACGTCTTCGTGCCGCTCTCGACCCAGACCAGCAGGCCGAAGTTGAGGCTGAGGAACACGGCGCTGACGCAACGTGCCGGCAGCTCCATCCACGGCGTCGACACCGTGTAGAGGCCGTACAGGATCGCCGACATCAGGAAGCACGTGAGGCCGCCGCGACGCTGCTGCAGCGACGAGGCGCGATAGAGCTTCTCGAGACGGGCGCTGCTGAAGTTTGTCTTCAGCAGATTCGACGGCCTGCCACAGCTCAGGTAGGATTCCTCGTTCGAGGTCTGCTGCGACATGGCGCCGGCTTAACGGTCGTCGTCGTCGTCGTCGTCGTCGTCTTCCGCTGAGCGCGCACCACGCACCGTCACATTACTCCTCTCGTCCGCACTCTAACCGCATCACCGCGTCCGCCGCGCGTCCACCTCTATGGGGACGATCGACCGATCACGGCTACCTTCTCCTCCTCCTCCTCGTGCAGAATGCACATGGAGCCCCCGTGGTTTCCGGGATAACGCACCCCCGTAAACACTTGCACTCCCCCGAGTGAAATCCCGGATGATGTATCCCCCTCGCCGCACGTTCCACCGCCTCGCCGCGATGAGGCGAGGGCGGACGGGGAGAGAGAGGTGTGAGTACACGTAGTCTCGCCTTGCCCGCCGACTCCAAGTTCTGGCCGTGGCCTGCAGCGGAGCTCACCGGAACGCGCGAGCGGTGCGCGATCGCGGCAGCGTTTCCACGATTTCCCACGAGCCTTCGCTGACGCAGCTGTTACCCGGAGGTTAACGTGGCACACGTATGTACACTCGGCGGACCGAGCACCGCTCTCGCACCGCTCACGCACACACCGTACACGCACACATGCGCGCCAAGACGACGAGAGCCGGACTTGAGCTTCCTCTCTCTCTCGGGGGATGCGGCGCCTGGCACCCGCGTGTGTGGGGTGCGCGCTAGCCAGCCGGGTTGCTACTACCGGCGCGGGTTCCTACTACCTCTTCTGCACGACCTACCTCCACGATTGCGTGCGCGTATATACATCGATATTCACCACCCTCGCCTCGCCACCCTCCGCGTCACCCCGTCCATTTGTCTCCGTCTGCCTCGCCGCCCCGCGCCGTTTTCCTTCTCGCGCCCTCGCTCCCGTCCACGTCCAGGCGTGCGCCTTGCGATCCTGACTGCTACCCGACCCTCCGACCCGGGTCGATATCAACCACCACAAACCCCAGCAGTTGACGCCAGGCCCTACCTGCGCCTCCTTTACAGTCCTACCTATGTACCCGCTGACCTAACTGCACCTCCGCACGCGCGGTCTCATCTTCCTGATTTCATCTCGAGTTCATCCCAGGAGCGGCCGAGTTCTTATTTTAGGATAGGACGAGCAAACAATTGGCTCACGTAAATCCTTTGGGCATCATGAGATATATAGCTTCTTTCTTAATCCAGAGATTCTCGGCTAATCAAGTCGTGGATAATTGAGACCACGATGTTCGGCGGGTATTATAACGATTTTACATCGGAAAGCAAAAGAAGAGCGATAAAATAATCGGTACCAAAATGAGTAAAAATTATAAACTAGAAATGTTTACAGGCTGATTTTAATTATGCAAACTGTAACAGAAATTAAATGCATTTTCTTTCGACCGAAGGAATAAATTTGAAACAAAATCATGTATAAGTGCCGTTAGTTTATAAAAAATTAATTATTACAAATTGTTACAAATATCTGAACAAAAAGAATGGTTTTCCAAAGCATATAAAAAAATATAAAAATTGTGCCAGATACAGATCTAGGAATATAGACCATTAAAGTAATTATACATATAAAATGCTCAAGCATGGTGATAATGCTGCAAAAGTTTTGACATTCTAGCAACCAGCTTGAGCGTTATATACAATTATTTTGATAGTCCGACAATTAATTTCAAATCTGCCCTAATTTTCATATATTTTAACAAAACCGTTTTGGTTATGTAATTCTTATTCTTTCGATGAATTATTAAGAAAGAAATTACAATGAAAGATATTTGCGCTTTGCTTTGCGTTGACGTATGCTGTTAAATCTTGGTCAATGATCTGTTAGAAATATAAAAAAAATTAGATCAAAATAATCTGTTTATTAACCGTTACTTTTACACGACGCAGCCTAGTCTTCATTAGTCCAATTACGTTGCAGTTCTCAGTAATCGTGGAACATCTTGTTTGGCTTTCTATTACCGCCTTCCTTTTTATTGCGATTAAAGACGTTACATCACTTTACATAGTGCAAAAACTAATCCTAGAAATCTTGCCAACCGATCGTTGCGCGAAAAAGTCTCTAATCATTTTCTATCTTTATCGATTAATGATCTTCAACCGCAAATATTATTGCATCCTGTTCAGCTGTTTGAGGTCGAGCGAGTGCAGGTAATAATTCATTAATTGAACACTAAAAAAAGTAATCTTGCAATTATAGCCAGAATTATTTAGGTACGAAAAATTAGCTAAAACGGATAAGTGATTAGTAGGCACTGCGATACCACATATGTTTTGTATTTGATCAATACAGATAATAGAAACAGAAATTATATCTGAACTATTTGTCAAATTTAGCACGAAAGTTCTTCTTTAATCAGTCCAGACTCCAATCCAGATTCTAATCATATATTTGGTTATGAGACCTATATTTTCTTGCATATATTCTTAGAATATTGTTGCTATAAATTCTACGTATGACAGACAATTTTTTAGCAGATACAAAAAACAGCGATATAATTTAAGTGTAATATTTAGAATTCTAACTGGAACAGCGAAAGATCTCCCTGAATGAAGCGTCATCCGATTAACTCTCGCGACATTCAACGAATCGCACTAAATGATTCACTCTTAATAAAAAGTTAACAGGATTTTTTTTCGCTTGCGGTCGTCGTTCTTTTAACGTCTTCATTTAATGACAATTCGTTTATCAATGGAACGGATTGCGTTGGCTACTATTTCTCGGATCACGTATTCCGCCGCGGGAATCATTTTTGTCGATTTCCACTAAAAACGCCAATAATCCGACTGGCTCTCGAGTCACGGTTCGTAGACGTTCTCTTCGCGTTCTCGTCGCGCGATCCCGCTACGAAGGGGTAAAGAAATCCGACGCGCGTCCGAGTCTCAATTAACCGGATGGAGCATACATCACGAAACGTGCAGCGGAAGAGTCACAAATAGGGGATGCATATCGTTCTCTCGATAGTGAATCGATTCGCGTTGATAAATCGCGGGAAAGGGAAATCGACTCACTCGAGTCGAGTGGGAATGGGACTCTCTGGGCGATGGGCCAAAATAGCATTAGGTTCATCAGGTGGAAGCGTGCTGAGAAACACAACGCGATCCTTATCGCGGGGGTATATTACGCTGTTAGGCGCGGTAAGGCATGATAACTGCAATCGCAACGTATCGTGTATGCGAAATGTCCGGAGTAGCTGGAGTAACGTATAGCTTGATACAGGCGATTATACTCGTCCATTTGATCGTAGCAAAAAACTTTTATTCAAAGACCTCAGTTACCAACGTTGAATAATACACAGTCGCACAATCGCGAGTACAATAAATCTTAGATATATAAATAATGCAAAAACGTTTTTCAACACGTTTTACGATGATCTAAAGTCAATACAAAATAAACTATGTAAAACATATTCAAGACGTGCTATAAATCTAATCTGAAAGACAAAAGATACAAAAAAAAAACTAAATGGTTAATAATAAAAGGCGTGCGATTTAATTGCTGAATTGGTGAATCGTGTATACAAAAATATCATGCAAGTTTTAAAAAATTTCCCTGAAGCCTCCTTCCGCTCAGGAACACGGGCGAACTTTATTTTTGTGCAGAGAAGGAGTCGCGTATCTCGTCCGTGACATAGTAGCCCATTTTACTCATCTGCTCGACGATCTTCGGATCTTTGATTATGGATTCGATCCACTTGTAGTAGGGCAGCTCGTTCCTCACGCCCCCGTACATCTTCGGCAGGCACTCGGGCGAGATGTGTTTGTGCAAACTCTCGTAGTTGCTACCGTGGAAGAACAGCTTGTTTCGCATGTTGGCGTCGAGCAGCGGTTTGAAGACCGCGAAGATCGCGTCGAAGACCCACGACTGATTGAGGATGTGTAGCGCGTGTATCCTGATGGGGAACGCAGTCACCATCAGGGACAGCATCATGCTTGCCACCTAAAAGAAGGATTCATCTTTCATGTCTCACTGACATGTATTATTACATATATTTTAACGTCCCGCCTTTTAATTTCATACATTACACGGAAAGAACGATTTTGTTGAAAGGTCTAAAAATTTTGCTAAAACCAGATCTGAAAATAATTTTTTCTTAAATCATCAAAATTTGTTGGAATGTTAAAATTGGAAGGCATTGCTATAAAATATTTTGATATTCTAGCAATCATTTTGACTTTCGCACAAAATTATTTTGATCATTAAACAAAAATTATTTTCAGATTTGGATTCAGCAAAATTGTTCTTTCCGAGTACATTTGTCGCAAACAATAAAGATTCCATGGATATGAAGTATATCAAAACTCTGATAAAAATTTTTCTTAAACTTTCTCAAGCTTTTAAAATTTTTGTATAAATTTCAAGATTTTTTAAATTTCTTTAAATTGTAGAAAATTACAGATTTTGTACAGATTTTTCAGATTTTTGAATACGAATTAAAACCCTTTTTAGAACTGTTGAGAATATCTACATTCTTTCTATAATCTTTTATATACCTAAATTCTGAAATATTTCAAGATTTCTAAGATTTCTTATTTTATAACTCTCTAAGAAATCTGAAGAAATTTAGATTTTTTCAGATATCTTCACAAATTTAAGATTAACAAATTCTTAAAAAATATTTTCATCGGAGAAAAAAAGAGAAAGAGAAAATAACAAGGCATCACGGTGTACCTGAGGCGTAATGGACCACGCGTGTGTCATCGAGATGTCCTTCAAGTCAAAAATGGCGATACCGCCCAAGATCTGCTGCCGCGGCTCGAGGATGCCGAGCTCGAGGATTCCGACTGTAGCTTTGAAGAGCTCATCGGCAGAGTATTTACGCGGATCCCAATTGCCGATACGGTAGATCATCAAGCGCCTGCCGCATGGGGTCCTGTACGGCGGCACCGTGATCACGTCGTCGTCACCTATGTACCTCATCTCAGTCGAGTTCATCTGCTGATGGATCTTCGGATGTTCCTCTTTGAAGTTGTAGTAATTCACTATCTATCGAAAGATTCCTTGAAAAAAAAAATCGGCCTCGCGCGCAGCTCGCGCTCTGTCGCTCGTACGTGCAAATGTCAAGGAAAATATTCCGTGAAATTTGCGTTAAAAAATCGGGAACGGGCGTATTATAACGGCCGTTAAGCATTCCATGCTAGTTCATTATTGCAGCCCGGTATAAGTACATTACGGATTCTTGTGATCGTGAGGGTTATATCGTTTAATCGATTATTCATCGGCTTCTCCCGGCAATTGCATTTATGAATAGCCCGTTTGTTTTCTTATGCATATGGAGATAAGGGGGAAGCGATCGAGTTCGTCTTGCTGATATCGAACGGCGAAATTGTTTTAAACCTATATCAATTTTCGTTTCACTTTTTCATTAAAATGTCGCAATTATACCGGCGATTCGTTCGGCCAATTATGCTAAAAGCGGATTAATAAGCGCACTGCACTAAAAGGCTAGATCCTTTCAACGTGCTTTCACTAATTCTAATTTTCGTAGAATACTACCGCGCCGCGTATTTCAGATCTTGAAAGGTAGATCAGTTCACCTTGACATAATTGTGCAACTAGAAGGTTCACTTGGTGTCCGCGCTTTATACTCGTATTCATCGATGTATGTTCACTATTAATTCCCGACAAAGGTCATAATCATAAGCACTCGCTATTTTTTGAACATTCCTTAACATTTCAGTAGCGATTAATATTCAAATTAAGTAATTGAGAATGACATCTTTATCTAAAATAAAATATTTTTATCTATAAACAAAAGTATGTTTAAACGACAGTCGGCAATCATTGAATTATCTAATCATACCTGAAAAGGAATTCGCAATTTTGCTGAAAGCGATTTCAGGCTAAATTACACAGAGCAATCTAGGATAATATAAGATAATGAAAGATAATAAACGTATTAAAAAGACAGAAGAAGACAGATAAGTTTATGTTGCGATTAAATCAATTTAGATTACCTATTCTCTTGATAAGATTACAAATAAAAGAAAATAAATATGTAAATTCAAATTGTCATTGCGATTACACTGGATTGATTGGCTTGGCACTTGGACATAATTGGGCATAATAAAATTTTCTTATTTTTCTGAATATTCAATTCCGCTAATAATTCCTAATTCGCAAATGACGCAACTCTCTTTAAAAATTCCTGACTATGCATGATTGAGTTTCTAATGGCATTCAAAAAAAGATAAGTAACTATGTATCTACAAACAACAAATTTTATATTCAACTAATTTATGCCTCTACTAAATATATAAATTAGATATACATATTTAATTGCAAAGCAAGCGAAGTTTATTATAAAAAATAGCGTTATGAATTTCTAATTACGTTAATTACGAAATAAATGCACGACTCGACGCGACACGCATTATTAAGCGTTGTTTGTTAATTCATCATTTTATATTTCTCAAGCGGTTTCTCTAATTCTGTAGGGAGAACCAATTACGTACATATCGTTGTATCGAAAAATTTTAGGGCAGAAGAAAAGAATTTTAAATAACTGTGAACAATTTTAAAAAAAGGTTTTTTATCTCTAAATAAATTATACGCACATATTTTACGTTAATTAATTCACTCTTTAAATTTAGACACTTTATGAGTGTTGTTTTTTTTTTTGCAATGCCGATTTTAGCAATTGCAAATATCTTAACGATTTAACTGTGACAGTAATTTCTTTTATTTAGAGATCTGATATTAATTTGGCGACAGAAAACATGTATTTAATTGCTTTGTAAACAATTTTAATTTAACAAGAATATTTGAAAACGTGTATATGATAATAAAGTATCGCATAGAGGTGTCTTTTTCAAAAATTTGATTACGTAACTAATTTTTTATCTATATGCATATAATCTTATATAATTATCACATAATTTAATTCCCCAAGGAGTCTTTTTTACTTTAAGTTAATTTGTTTATTCACCAAGATCCTTCAACGTGAAGCAATAAATATTTTTTTATATCCAACATGAAATAATCAGTAGTGCTACGTCAGATAAAATCAGATTGAATCAGATTAAATAAATACATCCAGAATTAATGTTTTATTTTTTCATAAAATTATAAATTAATTGATTTTACGTCGCAGTTATTTTAACTCTTTGCTAAATCACAAAATCTCTCAACATAACGCTATCGTTAACAAATGCTAATAAGTGCTGATTCATATAAATTTTCCATTAATGGCGTATATACCAAGCAAAATGTGTAAATGTCATAAAAATTGTGTACACGTCGTCTTTCTTTTTCTCGTGGCTGACGTTCTATTTCTGTGCGCGAAAAATACTTATCGTCTACTTTACGTGACAAAAAGCACATTGACGCGAGCATACTTTTAATAATAAAAGCATACGTCTCTTTCATCGATTTAAACTGTCCGCCTCATCGCAAATGTCATTGTCAATGCCTATACATCTATAACTCACCAGCTTATGCGCGCTCTTTATATTAAAGTTCCTCGCGCGAAGAAATCTGATGAGAAAATCGTCGTCCATCCTGTGCGGCAAACACTCGCCTTTCTCTGCGAAAGAACGCAACCACAAACTCATTAACGAAACAATAACGTTTTTATTTGATCGCGAAATGTTATAAATTCTACAAATATTTTGGTCACTTTTCAAAATATATTTAATTCAAGAGATTTTCTTTCAATTCTTTCTGCAAATCTCTATCCTAAGAGAAGGAAATATCTCGATCGCATTTACAAACAATAGAAATATCTACGTCTGTTTATGGAAATATTTCAACGTCATTGCGACATCAATATTCCAACGACAATCAAATTTAAAACTTTGCAACAATCAAAACTTTACGATTATAACAAATTAAATACTACACATTTTTAGGCTCAATAGATTGAAAATCAACACAGAGCCGGCGGATCATAGGCCTTTTTATTTATTGTATAATTAATTTGCGATTATACTTGTCTCGCAATAGAATAAATCGCATCGCACTGCCGATTTTACAGCATCAACACTCTTCCCCGTTAACGATTATATTTCTCCGAAGGGAGACTAACGTTCCATTATTTCAAATTACCGTAGATCATGTCACGAAACTCCTGCAGCGTCTGACACTTGATCTCGTCGGTCTCGCCTAACTCCCTTCTGGCGTACTCCATGACTTCCGGCGGTGGCTCGCACAGATCCAGGAAGATCTTCTCATCGTCATCCTCCAACTCGTGACTGTTCTGAAGCTCCGGCATATCGTCGGCACTCTTGGCAGGCTCTAGATCCTTCCGTCCCTTGACATCGGACGTCAGCTTGCAGTCGGTCCTCTGATCCGTCGAGCCACTTCCGGTTGGGAGACCGTGGTCCACCGGGGTCCTCGACTCGACGCCGTTGCCGCTCTTCTCGCTTCCCTGCGGCATGATAGCAACACGGCAGATAGAGACCCGATTTCTATTTCATTTAACGTCTACGGGAATCCCCCGGCGTGATCCTCCTCGATTCGTGTAGCCTCGCTCGCTCGCGCGAAAAAGCGAAATCGCGCGCGGCTATTCAGTCGCGGATCGCGCTCGCGCAACTATACGGCTGCCTGTCTCTCCGGCTTTACCAGATAACCTCCTTCTACCGATAGCCGTATACACACATCTACACGCGGATAGATTGATAAACGTATACACACCGTGACACCGCGTTTACGTGCGCGCGTGTCGTTGCGCGTGCCTGCATGTTGCGAGTGACCAGTGCATGTGCACGAGGCAAACAATGATCTCTCGCGGATCTCTCTCTCTCTCTCTCCCCCTCTCTCTCTCCCTCTCTCTCGACGCTGATTCAAACTTTTATTCCTGTGGCCAATATTGACCATGCGGGACGACTTGTCCTTGAATAAAGATTATTTAAATGCCGCGCAGTTACGGTAGCGCGAGCCTTGAGTCTGTCAAACTCAACTCTCGGGCCGACCAGACCCGACTAGGTCTAGTTCGCACATCAACAGTACGAAGTTCAAAGCACGGCGTGATTCATTCTTATTCGATCATCCATGGCGACGCGAAAGAAAATAATTGTCCTTTTTTCTGTGCCAACAACACTTTATGCGCCTCGTATTTCATGTAATGAGTCTTTTATTACAGAATGAGACATATGGAAGTGATCAAGTTCGAATCAATCGATGCCGCAAATAGATATCGGAAGCTACACAGTTTAAAAAGAATATCTTATCGTTGATGCATTACGACCGACAACAACATCGTAAAATAGTGAATTATATAAGCATCTCTCAAACGTCCGCGACGTGTTGCTTTTCATTAATAATTGTATTTTATCACGACTCTTGACTACAAATCGATCAAGTGGCGCGCGCGCCACTTGGAACTAATATACCTACACCCGTCCCGCAGTCTCCGTGAGTGTTTCGGAGTGTATCATAAAAGCTTTGCCTCTCTTTCCCGTGTCGCAATAACACGCCGTTGTCGAACACGATAGCTATGTGTACTTTTCGCGAGAGCGCGCGTTTCGTTGTCGCTGTGTGCGCGGCGTGACACACCGCAGAGAGCTACGCCTCCTTCAAGCCTCTACGAAGCCAATATCCGGTGTGTATACGGCGGTATTCTACTCTTGCAGCAATGTCCACTTGCCGCCGTTTTTAATGCTGGTCATTTTCTCGGAATCGCGCGAAAGAGAGAGAGAAAAAGAGAGAGAGAGAGAACGCGCGTATAATTAAAATCTATCCGCGCGTTAATTCCGCTGCAGCGAACTGCCTCTCGCGCAGTCAGGATATCCACCGTTGCTCCGTGTGTGCCTATATATAGGAGCGACGCGATTTACATCCTTTCTTTTTCTGTCTTTCTTTCTTTTCTTTTTTTCAATAAAAACCAAGCGCGAATTATGCAACGAGTCTGATCTGCTGTCTGCTTGTCTAAGACGGGCCTGACAGACGGTTACATCAGCGTCACGGTATTGTTCCTTTTCCTCGGTAGACGGCTATTTCTGTTTTCTAAGACAACACTTATTATCTTCTTGCACTCGCTCCGAAGGTGATTCTCTTTTTTTCTCTCTCTCCCTCTCTCTACGATCGGAGGTGGGCGATATCGCGCGCACATATAATCAGAGAAATATAGCACGCGTATAAAATATAATTGAACGCATCACGGACGCGGCGGTGGGACGAGCGGACGCCGCGCCGGTTGCGTCTGTAAACGAAACGCGCGGAGGAGGAGGAGACGAAGGATCCGATATAGACGCGATGAACGTCAATGAAGAAAAGCGGACGGGTTCGTCGGCGTTCCGGCGCACATTTCACGCTCGCGGATCGAGATGTGACTCCCGGCCTCGCGCGCGGAGCTAAAACGCGGCACTGCCTCGGCGAAAGATGCAACTCGCAGTTTCCCGCGAGCGCGGCGCGATACTGTTTCGCACGTTACACGGCGGTTCGCCGATTCGCGGTGAACGCGATGGTGTAACCGTGGCGCGCATTTCTTTGTACCGAGCACGCGGCCTCGGCCGGCTGCGGTTCGCATTTCGCCCGCGCGCGCGTCCCGGCCGACGTATAACGAAAAACCATCACCGCTGCTGCAATGTTGAATGACTATTAGTAACATCTTCGCGTGTCCGAGGCCGCGAGCGGGTCTACCCGCGATGCGAGGTCGTCTTACAAATAGTTACGGTCGAGAATACGAGATTATCGCTATTCCGAGCAATTCCGAGTAATTAGTGGAGAGGGCTCTTTTTTTTTAATTAGAAAATATATTTTGTTAAGCTAGCTTTCCGCTTTCGACTTCCTTGCGCACAATTCTTATTTAATTAACATTTCTCGCAATCATCATTTTTCCGTGCACCGTGTAATATCTTTTATTTCAATTCTACATGAATATTCATCGTGCATTGTCTAACGATATTGATAGCGCACAAATAATCACTTGGCTGGTTATATTAATTTCATATATGGTTTCAAATTCCTTTGCTGGCTTCAAATTTTAATGTTTAACTTGGATGTTTCTGAGTATTTTTATTCTTGTATTTCTTGCATTTATAAATGTATAATAATATATAGTCACGACTATGTCTATATATATATATATATACATAATATAAACAAGTATTAGATTAACTAATATACTTTTACTTAATATAATCGTAATGATCTAATACTTGTTTTGCTTTAACAACACATATTATAAGTATAATAATTATGGCGTGTACAAACTTTTATTAATAACCGTAACTTTTTGACATCATAACTTTTGAGTTATGAAATGAGTTAAGAAATTAAATGAAAAAAATGTATGAATTATAATTTGTACAATAGTAATTTTTCGAGCAGCGATTACACGTAGCGCCTTTATTTAAAAGCCTCTCTTTTAAAAAAAATTTTAATTCGTACGTAAATATTCATTGAATTATCTAACAGATCTTTTCATATTTTACTTTGTTTAATAGATCATTTTATGAATGTCAATTTTCTCAAGAGATCTAAAAAAAGAAGGCGCGTTATAAATTCTTCGATATTCAATGCAAAGTGTTTTTATCAATGATTAAATTATAAATTATGTTGAGGAAATATTGAGATGCAGGCATTAATAACGACGTTAATCAAGTTTTTTTATATTAAAAAAACGTGATTTGAATCGCGCGTGTACAATTACACATCGACATATAAAAATACATAAATCATCTTCAAGCAGATGAAGTTTTATCGGCCGGTACATTCGCGTGTTGCATTCGCAACACATAAAATAAATTATCTGCGATCTGTGGCGTGAATTCTCAAGGTCCATCAGCGGCGCGACTTGCTCACGCGATACATACCCCTCCGAGCGGCTGCATTGTAAATTCCAGTCATTCCGCTGGAATCTAGCATCTTCTCGACGTACCGGGCGAGATCATTAGCAGCGCGGCGCGGAGGCGCGTGTATTTCGCGAGCCGCGCTCGCGTAAATCACCCGGTCGTGCGAATTTCCAACGTTACTTCGCGAAGTCAACTCTGTTCGTGCTCGTTATCTCTGCGGTGACATAACGCTATCGTCCGCGTTGTCACGCGCGTCGTCACGGCGCAATGGCGTATGCATGCGAACGCGGCAGAAATGTCCGAGTAGCCGCCTCATTGTGCCGCAACGCAACGCGGTGAGAGAAAGGCTTCTCGCGCGCGGAAATCGTCACAAAGCGGCCGCGGGCCGCGGGCGTGAGAGAAGAAAACGACTGCATGGGTATATATGCGGTCGCGCGTATAGGAAACCGCGTATACATACGTGGAAATCGCGCGGACTCGACTCGCGAGGGAAACGCGCGATGAGAAACGATATTTAACGAGGGAGCGAAGTCTATATAGGGGAGCGTTTTTTGGAAGACGTCGCAACATCTCTGCACCGATTGTACCTGGGAAATGACTGTAACGAAGGCGCGCGCGTTGCGAAATATGTCAGGGTCACCCTATTGCATCGACAGTCCGGCACTTTCACTGACGACCGGCGGCGTCACGACGGTTACGTATCGCGTGCACGTCGCGTTCGGACAAAGACCTATTCTCCGCCGGGGGGATCAACGGGGCCAATTGTCGCGTGATTATCGGCGAATTCCGCGGGAGATGATGAGCGAATAAAAGGGAATTGGAGAGAGCGCGGATTTGATTTTACAATCCGAAAGGATCGGTGAAAGATCGTGCGCTGCGTGCGCGGATCGCCGCCACTCCGGGAGGAGAGCCTCGGCGAGAGAATCTATGAGCTGTGATCCCAGCTGGGAAGAATGCACGCGCGCGAATGTATTTACGCGTACGTATACGCTTATATTAGATCTCCTCGCGAGTGTGCATCATCGCGTTGAACACGTGATCGAGCATGAAAGTTCATGTCTAACCAGTCGACATAACGACGTTCCGTTGACGTAATCTAAGTACATGTTATTAGTGCTTTTTCTGTCTGTTGATTTCGACGGTATTTCATCATACGTACATATGTGCCAGCAGTAATAACATATTTTCCACGTCTAGCTGCACTACACTGCGTTATACATTTATCGTCGGACCCATAGAATTCTATGAAATTATACTCTCGTCTTGCGTCATTATTGCGTTTATTTATGTTAATCACCGCCGGTAGTCTTGTCCACAAAATATCGAAAAATTGTGCCACATTGTAGTGAACTGAAAGTAAACTGGCGCCGTAACGACGTTGCAACATCTGAAAGATATTGCGCTAGTGAGCATGCTTTTGTTTTAGACAGTTTTATTCTTTTTATCGAAATATCTGTACGTTTCCTGTTTTATTGGGAGTCACAATGAATAAAGATAAGTTAGCGTAATATGCTATATAACTAGTATGTTCGATAAATACACAAAACTTGAGCTAATTGAGCTACAAGTATTTATTCAAAATTTTTACGATAAAAAAAACATTTATTTATATATATTCATTCAAAATTTTGAATTTTCAAAAATATTTATTTATGAATATTTTACGATTAAGTATTTTACAAGTATTCATATTTAGATAAAAACAAATGTAAATTAAAAAAGAAAAAATGGTTGCTCCAATAAGCAACCGTTGCTCCTTAACGTGCTTATAATCACAATTAGCATGATTCATTAGATAATATATTATTAGATAATTTTGTCTTTAAAACCTGTAATTAATTAAAAAGAAAAACACAATTATGATAATGATTTGATCTGTCACATGTATATTATTCTTTTTATATATTCCTTCTGGAATGTGGTTTTCTCGTACAACATAATGTTAATTGATGAATTGAATATCACACATGATTCTCTGTTCGGTTTTATCTTTACAGATTTCTGTTTATTCTATGCTTAAAATAACTGTGTGCAAACAGTACAGTGAAGTGTAATAAAAATAGAAGTGAATGCGAAATCGAAAATATTCGTAATCGTGTTCACAAATATATTCATTATGAAATTAATAAAAAGTATTTATTCATTTTCCGGTGAATAGAAAGAAAATTGTATTCATACTCGTATTCATACTTATATTCATATCCATTAATCATTCATTTTTTCGAATATTGATTATCGGACACACTAGCTGTAACGTTAATTGTATTAACAATGAAAACATTTTTATTTATGCTAAAACCGGTTTCAAGTTCTTACGTTGAATTTACATATCCAAGTGTAAATAGTTAATTTAGTATAAATAGCTAACATAATGTGGCAGTTGTTATTTGAATATTTTGTTGAATTGATTATTTATTAAAATAACATTTATGAATAAGTAAACAAATGCCATTACAATAATATATTTTAAAATATAAATTCTAAAATAAAACATATGTGTTAATTTTACTGAAGAAATATATGTTTCCAATTTGCTCAAATCGTGTCAGTATTACATTTTTTGTTAGTTTTTTTACGTAATATTTGTTTGATTATCAAAGAAAAAGCTATGGGAGTTGGCGCGGTAAATGTGCGCAAATTAATCATATCGTATCATATCACTCGATAAAATAATTTAATAAAGTAAAGTACATAATTTGAAACTTTCGAACGTTTCGATGGCTAACTTTATAGCCATTACCAGAGAATTTCAGTTAATTAAAATTAATAAAGGTGAATAACGCTGTGGCACGCAGTTCATAAATATTGTCGAAACACCGTTGCATAACTGGGTGGATCTTAAGTATTATGAACCTAATAAATGATGTATGAACTAAAAGAAATAGTGAATAAACTTAAGAAATTAAAAAATGAAATAAACTCATTAACAGTCATATTAATTAGAATAGACGAAATTCCGCATGATAAACATAGTCAAAAATAATATAAGGGTATTAATTGTAACTCGTAATCAAAAAATAAAAACAAAAATAAATTTATGCCAAGCTATTATATTTACAGTTAGAATTCAATAATATTTGTGTTACTTTTTAATATATTCATCTTGGATTAAATTAATACAAAAATTTGGGTGGGACACGTAAAATGTTTTCAATTTAATACAAATTTTTCCAATTGTGTATATATTCGTCTTAGAACTTTACTTCGAGGAAACTCAAATGCAAATCAATTCCCTTGAAGATTTCGATAAAAATATTTTATTTATTCTGTTTTGTATACTGTATATTCTCTGTGAAAAATTCCGACAAATCTTAAAATGCTAAAAAAATAATTTGGTTGCTACCCTAACAGCACATTTCATCGATGCAATGTTGGTCGAATATAATGTATGTTAATGTGTGTCGCCAATGAATTGCGTTACTGTAGGGTATCCCCGCAATACTAGGGTACCGCAATAATTTTCCAAGAAAAGCTTAAGAGTACCTTGCATAGACTGTTCTGAAATTGAATTCTACTTGTCTGGCAAAGGCTGCGAAATCCCCCAAGGTCGATCTGCATGAAAGCATGATAAATCGTTCCGCGAACGAGTTCCCTTTTCTTTGCGGATCGCGTTAACTCGCCCGTGACATAACTCGCGTACTTTTACATCAATCTTCATCTTTCGGCAAACGTAATAACCGAAATTCTTCGTTCGCCTTCGGATCTTGAAAACTTTCTTGGGGAAAACTTACTCTACGGAGAATCCTCGATCGGGCGGCGTCGAGACTCAAGGCTGCGCGCCTGTCGATATGCAGCCGCATGCAGTTGCGTGTAACGTAGATTGCATATCAGCCTTGTGTCGGCGTTTTCTACCGAGGTCAGATTACCGAGAGCGCGAAAATTTTCGATTCTTGCTATTCTTCTTCTTATCATTAATATCGTATCGAAACTTTCTATAGTCGTGTCTCAAACTGCCGTTTACGTAACGATAATTTTACGTGGTATTCAAATATAATAATAAAGCCGTTGATTTACATTTCTCTATCATGCATAAAATTATGTACCTATTAATCTCGACGAAAATCATTATTAGAAAGTTGATTTATGAGAGCCCATGAAAATATCGTTGCGTTATCTATGTACATTCAATGCAATTTAAAATCACTTCCCTTTGCTGACAATTGCACGCTTTTACTTCTGCGAGATCGAAAGTGGCATTATCTCATTCTGTTTTCATTCGGAAATGCCGTGATAAACTTTGTCGTTCCGCTGTAGAGACTATGTTTTTATCGTATGCAGCATCTTTCTCACGAAATGTAGATAGCAAATATCATTCCTTGTAATCGACGCGATGATTGATATTGTTCACGAATTGTTACCTCTTTTACACTTGTTCACTCTTTTTTAGAAAAATTTTGAATATAATTCGGATTAAATGTTTATAATTAAAGAAACACGCATAACCAATTCTATATTTACAAACAGGTATTTATAATTATATACTCCTATTATTTCTGTAACGTATATTTTTATTAGATTATTATTAAAATAATTTATAACGGCACTGATTCGTACTATATAAATATTATTACGTTTTCTTTTATCAACTCGATATTTATAAGATGAAAGCAAGCAGAATCATTAATTAATTAATTTTACTATTCTAATAATTATAATTATTCTATTATTTATTAAAATTATAATAATTGTACTTTATATATTTTATTTATTAATGGTAACTAATAATGAATAAGTGATAGATAAGTTATATAAATTTGATAAATTATCTTGATAATGTGCTTGTCAATTCTTACATAAATTTCTGAAAAGATTAATCTGATTTTTTCTCACATGTATTTTTAATCATTTCTCATGATGATTAAAGTCAAAGTGTACAAGAGGAAAACATCGTCGAATATAGCAATCATAGCATCATATTCCGCATTGGAAATGTTTTGTAGGATTAGACGTGAGATTAATGCTAATAATGCATAAAAATATATATGTAAAACACATCGAGACTCATAAATATTGTAACTTCCGTAAATACTCGTATTTAAACACATTGCCGTGAGTCATTGTTTGTCTAAAATTGGCGGAATGTTGCATAACTTGCATAATCGCGAAGCATCGACATTACAACATCGGATATTAAAATTAATTAAATTTCTCTTTCTCTCTCTCTCTCTTTCTAATTGGCAGATGTAACCATTTAAATAAAACATAGCGAAAAACTTGCCTCTTTGGGAGAGATAGAATTTCCAACGTTTCGAAATAGGAAAAAAAACCACTCTTCAATAGCTCCGTATTCAAACGGATTCAAATACGAAAGTTTCGGATTGATCCGGCGAAATTAGCAATTGCGATTCACGCCGATGCTCGAGACGATAGGCACGTTATACTTCGCGTTCTCTCTTCTCCCGAATTCCGCAATCGGGATTCGATTGAATTCCGGGCAACTCACCGCCGAGGTAAAACCGAGGGAAAACCGAGGTACGATCTTTACGGGGCAACAATCCTGTGGGTACTGACCGATGAATCGTACCATAAGCTCTCATGTACTCTCCGACCTCTTCCGCATTTGCGATTCCGGCAGCGAGAAAGTTGCACGACCGCCTTGATACAATCGCCTTTCCATGCACCGCGAGTCCGATGGAAGGGCCATCGTCTAACCGCTCGTGAACTCCGTGCCGATCCGTGGCTTCCGTGGAGGGCTCGCAGGAATTTCGCGGGAATTAACCGTTACTCGACACCGGCGCGATGCGCTGCGGCGCGGCGCGGCCGCGGCGACGACACGTCGTGCCTCTGCAGGCTCCGCCGTCGTCGCATCGCGTCGCGTCGCACCGCTTTACGCAATATTGCCGGACGAGATTGACCGAGTGACCGTTTGAATGGCCGTATTTACTTTAATTTTATTTCTTTTTTTGCAATCAAACCCGACTATCGACTTGCAAGATTGCTAACCTGTATGATTAGCGGAGTCACGTGGCATACAGGTAAGTAATTGGTGCAAAAAATCGATGAAAAAAATTGCATTATGCAATTAATATTTTAAAATGCACCATTTTTTTCGGATCAAGGCTGCGCTCCATAATTATGTACTAATTACCCACTGCAAGACAAATGAGATGACCAACAGCCTGCAAAACGAGCAGTAATTACGTAATATACCGCAGATACAGCAACGTATATGTATTAGGCGTAAGCAATTCGATTACAATACGGAATTATTTATTTCATTCAACCTCCGTTGTAATTAAGCTCATAATACAAATGTACGATAGTAAATTAGATTTCGTCAATTTACATATGTGCATATAATAATAATAATAATATGTATATTAGATTATATTAATTTATGACGTAATGCAATCTCTCCGTAATCTGAATTAATTAGCGCAAGATACTGTGGCTATCAATTCGGATTATCGGATTTCACAGAAATGATAATATTTTCACATGGAGCTATAATTAGCACATTTTGTATATATTATATATTATAATATTATATAGACATATAATTGCAATAATTTTCGGCATCGCCCTGAAGCTTCTCATCTGTGCAAATTTTATTCATTGTGGTAAGATTTGATAAATTCCAATACAATTTTCAGTCATCTGTTTAATAAAAGAAAAGGATCGAATCACTCGTATCATATACACGGAAAGAACAATTTTGCTGAATCAAGATCTGAAAATAATTTTTGTTTAATAATCAAAATAATTTTGCACGAAAGTCAAAATGATTGCTGGAATATCAAAATGTTTTATAGCAATGTTTATCAGTTTTAACATTCCAGCAAATTATTTTGATGATTCAACAAAAAATTATTTTCAGATCTGTATATATTTAGCTAAATTTTTAGACCTTTCAACAAAATCGTTCTTTCCGTGTATCGCTTGTATAAAGAGTCGCATTTTAAATCACATTGTCACTCTGTTAATCACTCCACGCGTTGCTGCGCACGAAGACTTTAATTAGGTAATTCCGCAACCGAAAAAAGATCGCTTTTGTTCCGTATCGGCCGAGAAATCGTGCCAATAAACAATGAGCTGATTGTAAAAAAATTCGAGGAGTTCAAGTAACACGCTTTATTTAGAACTTATATTCTGTTTTATTATAATTTTTTTTTGTAGTAATAATAAAATGCGTATAGTCAACTGTGTTATCATCTCTTTTTTTGCGACGACGATTTTACTTGCAAATCATTATTCATTGTTTGCGACGTTTACAAATAATTATAAATCCATCGTCAGATCAGAGATCAGAGATGAGGGAGAGAGAGAGAAAGATATCTCGTAATAAGAGAAGCTGTAAGATCGTGATAAATATGAAATAACTAAACAGATTTAAATATATATTTTCAATTTTCAATAAAACAGAGGCCACGTAGATCTACGTAAGAACCACGCACAAGGTACATTGGAAAAAAACCGGCTTCTCGAGATGGCTGCGCCATCTAAGATCGTTAGATTATTTGCGACCCGCATCTGGCGTACGGTGTTCGTCTCAAAAATCGGCGACGAGGGGTTTTCCGCGCGCGGCAGATGGCTCGATAATTGAAGACGTCATTAACGGCGACAGCTGCGTCATTAAACGACGACGGTGCATTATTTCGTCAGCGGGCGCAGCAAGAAACGCTAAGTGTCCTCGGGTTGCGCGACGTATACGGCCGCCCGATCGCGCTACTTTCTAACTCGCGGTAATACGAGCGGCTCGATGATCGTATAGCCCGGTAATCGGCAATGACGGTGCAGTCTGGGAGAAATGGAGCAGCGGAATTATCCGCGACCGTATAATTCGCTTCTCACACCGCCGCCGGTCTCGTCCCGTCAATCACGTCCGCGTCTCCGTGTGAATGCACACCTCTTAATTTATTTTCCATAAGCTCTGACGTTACGTTTATTATTATTATGTCGCTGGTCGGTATCACCTTTCAACTAATGTTACGCCGGAGATCGAGGGCCTTCCTACCGGAGGTTGGTAGTAACCACTATCAAAAAAGGGTCATCAGATTTGACTGCCACCCGCCGGAGATTTCTTTTTGAAACCGAAGGAAAAAACTCGATTGTGTGGCGTTACATGTACAACTAATAAAATTCATGCCGTTTCTATACACTTACCATTTCTTAAAAAGAGAGAGTCATGAAAGTTTAAAGCATAGACTTATAAGATAGACTGCGCGGCCCTTTGTTCTCGGTGAAGCAGAAATCGAAAGCGAGAGAGCTACACGCCACACTTCTCTTGTCCTTGTCCGGCACGTCTGACGGCGGCCGGCGCGGCGCGGGTCTCCCCTCTTTTCTTCTCCCCACCAACAATTGAATAAGGACAAGAGAAGTGTGACGTGTGCCCTTCCGATCGATTTCTGCTTCACCGAGAACAAAGGGCCGCGCAGTCTATCTTATAAGTCTATGGTTTAAAGCGATTGACCGGATATTTTTTCTGTCTATCGGAAAAAAACCGAAGTCGGAGGTTTTCCGACCGAAAACTAGAGAAGGGGCAACCATGTGATCAATATTCTTACGTAAATTATAAGTAAATCGACGTCGGCCAGATTCCCAGACGATATACAAAATCAACGCACACGACGTCTTTTAGATATCCTTTAGATAGTTTTCGCAGAAGTGTCTAAAAGACATTTTAGTTACTTTTTTCAGAACAAATTTTTCAATTTGACTCTTAGGGCACGTTCAGGGCTGAGCAAAATACATCATTAAAGTATTTGAAATACAATTAAAATACAAAATACTCGCGATTTTAGTATGTATTTGAATTACAAAATATAAAAATACTTTCAATCTTTCGATTTGAAATACAAAATACAAAATACTTTTAAGTTTTTATTTGAAATACAAAATATTTTTTAATTTAATCTTTTAATTATTATAATATATAATGTTAAACTTCCCTCCCCCAAAACAGTCCTCTCTCCACTTTTACAGAGAGAGAAAGAAAAGTTGTTTTACTCTCTTACATTCTTTAACAACTCTGTATCAACCGCACGAGAAATCTATTTACTTATGTGAGATTATGAAATTTGACTTTGATAACTTGACATTGCTTGAAACTTGACGAAAATTAAGTTAGTTAATTGTCATATGAGAAAAATTTAAGTTATTATTAATTGCTGTTAAGGATTTTTATAAATGTTTTCTTTAGTATTTCAAATACAAAATAGTTTGAAATTGTATTTGAAATACAAAATATATTGAATAACTTTTTTGAAATACAAAATATAAATTATATTTCAAATACTGTTTTTCAAATACAAGTATTTGAAATATGTCCAGCCCTGACACGTTGTTGTTACCTTCAGACTAGTATATACTCCGCCAGATTTCAATTTTTGGCAAGAAAAATAGAAAAATAGTCAAAACTGATGTATTAGTTTTAGACTTTGTATTGTACGGGTTGTCATGAGCGGATCTAGTGTGCCGCGAGATAATCTGTAAATGATGGTCAAGGTTAACATATAGCTTCAGGCTATTATACGTCACCGTACAAACGGCATTTATTAATCGTCGAAGCTAATTGGAATAGCTTAGTCTTATTCATTTACTTGGACGAAACACTTCTCGCGTGTCACGTACGTCTATCAGGTAACTAATTTACAGATTACATTTCTGTCAGCAAATCCTACGAAGCTCATAGTAGCTACGCGGTTTCACTCGAATTGCAACACGATTTCCGGCGTTTTCACGACAGTCGACAGAAAATTGATCGTTCTTTTCTCTCTCTCTCTCTCTCTCTCTCTCTGGATTATATAACATGAAATTAGTGGTGTAGAGTGTGCCATTATCTCGTTTCATCCAAGATTATCCCCGTACATTTATTTTCTATTGTTCTAAAGGGTCGAAAGCCTCTCACGGTAATGACTCTACAGAGGACTAAATTTTGCATTACGAGAGAATCGCTGTATTACGAGGGTAATATGAGGGAGAGACGGAATTAAGACCTAGCAATTATATCCGTCGCGCAGACGTATACTTGGTACCCTCGAGTTAACTTAATGAGAAGTAACATAACAGATGAATTTCGTAACGAGAGATTCATGAAGATAACACCAACTTCACTTACAAAGTTAAAAGTCAGATAGCTTCTCTACAAGAGTACTTGCTATAGAATCACCGTGGCAGGAGAAAGGCAGCGCGGAGAAAGGCTCGTGTAATTTTGTTGATTGTCAAGTTGTAGTCAAACGATGAGTGTCTACGGATATATTTGTGCAATCTGCCATCTTCTCTATTCATATTACGTAATCTGAAACCCTTGTCCTGAGAACACGGTTATCGTACGTCTCCAATTTTCAACTGAAGCGCTCCAACTTTGGACTGATTTTTCGACGCTCTGGTAGACGGAAAATAATCTTCGGCTGATTGCTCTGATATTTGATCTTTGTTTTATAAGTAACTACTTGTGTAGGAAACGGCGATATGAACGGCATATAGATTTTATTAGCACAAATGACATAAAAGCAAATCAATTACTAGACTTTTCCCCGGTTTTAAAAAAGAATGTTCGGCAACCGGCTCAAGTCTTATCGACCTTTTTCAGAGAAAGCAATGAAAGCAAAATATAAATTATATCAATGAATGTAATAAATTATTGTATCAAATACAGTATCCGCGAACCTCGCGGATAACTCGAATCTCAAGGGAGGAGCTATAAAAATCTTCGAGTTAGAAGTTTCGACTTATCGAAATCGTTTGAGTAAAAGAGAATTAATATGAAAATTCGACTTACAAAAACTTTGTACGAGAGTTTATAATTTTTCAATTATAATGGCTTTTAAAGGAAGAAATTCGAGTGGTTTTTGAGTTATAGAGCTTCGAGGTTCGACTGTATTTCCATTATTTTTTCTCTTTCGTCGCTAAAAATTGATTTGGCGGAGTATACTATTAGTCTAAAGATGCAACCGTGCCAATAAGAGTTAAATTGAAAAATTTCAAATTGAAAAGCTTTGAGAAACAAATTATAGTGGAAAGTCGCCGTTTGTCGCGACCTTTCATAAATTTTTCATACGTGCATGCATCCGCCTCGATATTTTCATCGAGAGGAAGCATCTGCCGATGCGCTCCAGGCTAAATCAATTTCACGGAAGATGTTGTTATCCGTTCAGCTTCCGATGCGACCTCTGATATCACGTTGAAAGCCGCTGAGCCGTTGGCTCGCGTGGCCGTTTAAAGCGCTTATGCAATTCCCACGCATGAACTCTCACTAAACGATGCAAAGACCATCGGACAGCTACACCCGTAGAAAGGGAAATCGTCGCTTGGGCGAGTAGAACTAAATTTATCTAAAGTCGGAAGCGCGATCGAACATGCTTCGCAGCGGCGGTGTTTACACATACACACACCCATACACGTGAGGCGCACGCTGTCGAGGGAATCGTGCAGAATCACGAACACGTGTGCACTTACTACACACACACTCATACGCGTCGCTTCGGCAAACAGAGCCTTTCTTCATTACGTACGCGATAACGTGAGAGTAGATAAATTTCCGCTCGATAATTCGGCCGTTTGCCATTTACCGCTGTGCAAACGTTGGATCAATGCTCGATTAATACGCGAAAGTGTTTTTCTACGCTTTTCCTCTTTCTTTTAAATAAAATAAATTTTTAAACTTATTGCTGTCGATTGCGCGTGTTTCTTAAGAGCTTTTATAATAGTTCAGCTTTTGTGTTAACTTTTGCTAGCCTTTGTGAGAGCTTTTGTTAATATAAAAAAGATTATACCATTTTTTTTCAAAGTTTGTACTATTAATACACATACTACAAAGTGATACTTGAAAGTTTCGGAAATTTAAAAAGAAAACAGTTCCATGAAGTTCATGATTTTGCCAATAAATATTGCGAGTCTGCAGTATTGTGAAACAGTCAGCACACGTGACAGATGCCGCACGTATGTTGAGATCATCATGTTGTAATCTCTTTGCAATTCTATTTGCCGATTTTTTAATGACTTTAATTAAAAAACAGCGAGTGTGAGTAAAATTAACTTTGTTTTCTATTGAATAAACCGCAGTTGAAGCTTATAATACTGAAGAAAGCTATAAAGCTAATGCCATGGCTAAATAACATATTTATAAGTGAGTTAATCGTTTCAAAATATATAAAATACGAAATGCTATTTTTTTTTAAATAATTCGGAAAACTTAATTTTGATACATGTTCCTTGTTGTACATATTCACGGAAGAAAAACGTAATTGATCAGCTCTTTTATCTGCAGATCGTTTCACAATACGTAGACTTATTTAAGCGATAAAAATCTAACTTGCTTCAGTGCGCACAGGAGATTCAAAATCTGAATTCTTTTGGGCACATCCTCGTACATTGAACATTTTCCTAAGAGAATAATTGGTAACAATTTATTATTGGACGAGACTTCTAACAAAGATTATATCTTTATTCACTTTTAACTACGTTGAATATACGTCGAATAAGATAGAGATCGACAGCTGATAATCATTATCGTTATAAATTTATACAACTCAGCAAATATTACTGAACTAGTTTCCATTTGTTTTTTCTTATGCAGATAGTATGTAAATTATATAAGCCATTATAAAATCAAATGAGATGTCTTATGTTTGTACATTTGCATTTTTTGTCTTAATTGTTTTTTACAAAACCTTGTAGACTTTAATTATATTCTTGCGGCTATTATTCTATACGGAATTTCTATAAAAAATGCAAAAAACTATACAAGAACCCGGTAAAAAATTTTTCATATAAGAACATATATAAAAATATATAATTATACATAATTATATGCAAATATGTCCGTACATATCCATATGTTTCTTTTCTTTGTAAAATTATAGTTTGATACAAGAAAAATGATGATAATAATAAAAAGAAAACATAAAAAATAATTAAAAGAATCATTTTTACATTATTTTTTTTACAAAAAAATCACATTTTAAAAAATGAGAAAAAAATTGTTTATATATTGTATATAATTATATATAATTATATATTTTTATACATGTTTATATATATTTATATATGTTCTTATATAAAAAATTGTTTTCCTAGTATTGTAGACTGTAATTACAGATTTATCCGATTGGCAGCTGCTCGTCATTTTGATTTCGCGATAAATATAATGTTAATCATGTCAATAGTAACATATCGATATGATGTATAAACTGATGCGGAAATAGAATTAATAATCACAGAAAATTTCGTAACATAAAAAACATATCTTGGTAACCTTGAACAAGGAAATACTGTTATGTTTTATGCAGTTATTGATATTATAATTGATACTTATGATGCAAATGGTACATTTACGTAATGATGAATGTTATGAAAATTTTAAATTACATATTAATTATTATTGCGTTAAAATTAATAAATCACATTTTGTACACGTTTTGTACTTTAAATGTAAATCGACGAACGGCAAATAAAAAAAGAAATAATTTGAATATCGGATAAAAATATTTTGAATAACACACACATTATACATACTATATATATTTTTTCATATATTAATTTTTCATAATCTTTAGAGTGCGTGACACGTGCATGAACAAAATATTTTCTAGGCTTGTACATCTTTTTTTTTGTTGTATCTTTTTAATAAAGCTTTAAAAATGGACTTATGTTTATATAATATGTTTATGTAATGCCTTCTTTTATTTTTATTCTTATAATAGAACTGACGCAGCTTTGCCCGTAAAAATCAAAGTTATCCAATATATTACGGGATCTTTAAAATTGTATGTTGTAAATAATGTATATATTACAAAGCATGTATTTTTGAAATTAATATTTTCTATTTTGAATAATAACAATCACGTTAACAGATCCGTTTACTAGCTTTACATCAATCTACTTGCAGAATTACCCAACAAGATTTATCGTCTTTTTTCTATCTATGTCGTTTCAATCTTTTGTTTTTATCTTGATACTGATAGAACTTGATATCGACGATAACATATCTATATTTGTAATAGTTAATAAATAAATAAATAAACATATATATATATACATATACAGGGTGTCCCGAAATTCGCAAATCAAAATATCATAGCAAGAAAGTCTTCGAAAAATTAAGTAAAAAAGTTATTTGTAAATTTAAACAGTAGTTTTTGAGATATAAAAGTTTAAATTTAGTCAATTGTAGATTACGATTAAACGGAAACATATCGTTAGCGCGTCGTAATGTTAGTGGTCGCGCTTCACGCGAGACTAATCTATAATTGACTAAATTTAAATCTCTCTTATATCTCAAAAACTATTGCTTACAATAAAAATTTACAAATAACTTTTTTATTTAATTTTTCGAAGACTTTCTTGCTGTGATATTTTGATTTGCGATTTTTGGGACACCCCGTATATACAGGATGTTTCTTAAATACATTCCTGTACTCAAGGAGGCAATACTTTGATTTATCTTAAATAAAAAAGTTTATAGAAACATGTGTCCTAAACGGCTTGGTTTCCGAAATATAGGATATTTCCAAAAAAATATTTTAAAAATATTAATATTATTACTACACGTTTAAAAATTTTGTTAAAACATTTTATTTCAGAAACTAAGTCGTTTAGGACATATGTTTATATAAACTTTTTTACTTAAAATAAATTAAAGAATTGTCCCCTTGAGTATGGCGGAATACCCTGTATATATGCTTTGGAAAATAAGATTTACATATTGCAACGAAAGATCATGAACAATTAACTAAACAAACTGAACAAACTAAAAAAAATCACCGTTATAAATTTGATAAAAAATTACAAATCAATTATTTTACCTGCTTTGAGTCTAATATTAGTGTTCAATCCTCGTTAAATTTTGACACACGGAAAATTTAAGGAAATCAAACGGAATCTGCAAAATAGAGAGAATATAGTTTTATTCTGCCATCCTTGAGTAGCAATAACACACGAGAGCAGCAGTGCGTTATAAATACAACACTTTTTCTAGATAATTATATGAGACGCAGTTCTATTCATTCAAAATGCTTACGCGATAGTAGGATAAAGTCCTTCGGCCGCATCTTATCGTGAATAAAATGCCCCGAGAAATCGGCTCGATAACGCTATTTATCAGTGTTTCGCGCCATTTACTAGAATCATCATAAAATTTTAAGCTTTAATTCTCTATTCTAATCCAACAGTCAACAGTAATAATCTATTTTTTTCATTTATTTTCTTTTAGCAAGACAGGGGGGGAGGGTTGGCGTAGATATTACTATGGAGACAGACGAGAGGACAGAGTGATATCTCTTACCTTCATGTTGATAATAACGGAAATAGATATTGGCGGTAACACTTTGCAGGCAAACATCCATTAAAGGCGCGTGTATTTACTCTTTGTACCTTGTTTTTTGTCGTTAATTGTTTTCCTGCATCCTGCTCACGTGCGCACATGTTACGAAAACGCGCGCATAATACTAAAACAAAAACAAAAAGGAAGGAAGAAAAATTTACCTGACACAGCGTGAACGCAATTGCAAGCTTATAAATGTCTCTTCAGAAAAGAAACATAAATATAATTGATAAAATTAGTTATCGTTCGTCTCATTCCTTCTCGTTAGATTTCAAAACGAGTTTCGCACACTGATTAATCTTCAAGTTCGCGCATCCGGAAAAATTGCTAGTCTTTTTTTAACCAGATGATATAACGCGGGGTTGACTATTAATAATTATGTATCATCGTCACACTATTGTAAATTTTCATTTTTTACATGAGCAAGAAGTTACGTTTCGAGATACCTCAAACATGTAACACGTGAATATATACGTATAGAAATCTGTGTATCATGCAAAAAAGTCATTAAAAAAACGGCGTAAAAATATGCATGTATCATCAACTCGTTATTGCAAATTTTTATTTTTTACTGACACTGAGCAAAAAATTGCGTTTATAAATTTTCAAACTTCAAACACGTAGAGCGTGTATCTATGTATATAAATCTGTGTATATAATTCTGCAAAAAAAGGCGTAAAAAATACACGCGTATGTATATAATTTTGCAAAAAAAGGCGTAAAAAATACACGCGTATGTTTATAATTCTGCAAAAAAAGGCGTAAAAAATACACGCAAATACCTTTATTTAGCAGCATTTTTTAATAATTAAGAGTATAAACGTCACTATCATTGCATAATGTTGCAAATGTTGATAATTTAAAAATATGCTACTAGATTTCAGAATTTTTTATAGTTTATCAAGAGATTATCTTTGGAATTTCTGATATATCTTCAGCGATAATCTTCGATAATCTACACAAATCAATTTTTTCAATCCGCAATAGATATTCTTATCAATACCGAGAAAAATCTATATCAATCTCATTTTCATGGTCAACAAAAATATAGCACAGTTTATTTTCAGTAATCAAAAAGCCGGACATTCGGTAATACATCGCGCTTTGTCTTATTAAAAATTGTTTTTAAATTGTCTGTCAATTATTTACTAAACTTTATTATAAAATTAAACTTGTGAATATTACGATATTTGCAATATTATATCAATATTATTATAATATTGTATAATATAGAATTATATAATATATAATATTATAATATTATATAATATATAATACAATATAGAACAAGATTGAAAGAAATATTTTTACGGAGCATATACGGATTATATTTAAATAATTTAAAAATCTGCATTAACATAGATATTTATCGGTATACACAACGTTAATAAAAATATAAAAAAACAAGTAATTATCTTATTTTGTCACAAAAATTACGTATTGGCTTATATTTTGAAATAAATTAGAAACGAAAGAGAACAGAGATAAAACGAGTAAACAAGAGTTATTAGAATATAATCATATCATTTAATTTGCAATATTAAAGCGCGTGGCGTTTCGATTTGACTAACAATAAGTCTGTTTCAGCCGGAAATACAAATTTCAATAAATATATTACATTACTTTCGAACACGTAACATTTTTAATAAAGCTGCACATTTTAATAGATATATTACATTAAACCGGGAACTATATATAAAAATATATAGACTGGTATTTATTGAGTTCTACTCATCACTCGTCTAATTTTATTTCATCAAGTATTAATATTTTAATTTTAACGAGGGTGACTTGATCATAGGTCGAAACGTTCGCATTTATTATTGTATCGTTATATTATTTTGTTTATGTACATTGTATCACGCACGAACATCGAGGCTTTTATGTTTTTTGTTTGTTTTTTTTAATTATTTAATATTTTTATTGTTAAGATAAAACTAAATTGTGTGTAAATATGGTTTAAAAAGCCCATGTAGATTCGTTCCCTTATCTACTTTAATTTTATCTTGTATTGTATCTCTAATATTTCAATACTAATTTGCGTTTTGTAGTTGCTTATCGGATTAGAATTGCGTAGTAATTTTTTTGTGGTAGTTATCGTCAGCACATTAATTTGATAATTACTGGTAAAAAAATTGTTTTATCCAATGTACGCGATGTCGAAAATGTCACATTCTTATAATATTTTTTCACTCCGACAGCAGATTTCATTTACTATTCATGTGCGACATAAAAGTAAAAAATTTACTTTAATACATGAATGGATTGTTTAATTTATTTAAATTATTTTTATATATAATAATAGTGAATAATATGAACTGGAACAAAGAATAACGTGGCCTGTTGACGTTTACTGTTAATGTGCTCGTAATTATCCTATGAGTTCATTCAAAAACTCGTAGATTGCGTTTAGGAAATGTGCTATCAGCGCAATTATGTCATTTTATTTTTATCATTAAATAGACAAACAAGAACGAAATGATGCAACAGTACTGATAGCACGCTCGCTGAATGCAGTGAATTTTTTTTTTTTATACACGTCAAAAATTTAACGCATACAGCTTTTTCTTCGTCCGGCGCATTACATTTTAATAACAGATTCTTCAACCATTTTGTAATCCCTTCTATAATCCCTTTCTTTAGCAAAAATATTAAAAAAAGAGGTTACTTATTGCAGCTTTCTAATTTAATAAATAATGCGCGAAATAAATACGATAAACAATTCTAGACTTTCCGTAGTGAACCTCTGTGACAGATGATTTGAAACAAATAGATAGAAAAGTCTGCACAAGTAAGATAAATAATAGGTAAGACTTAATTCCACGAAAAAAGTAGGAGAACGGGAACGATATCCTTCAGTGGAACGATTTAAATAATAACATAGCTTTTTGTGATCTACAATGTAATCGTCTTTAGTTTTTTTATTTTTCTCTCCTCAAGATGCACTGGACATTGAATGGAGATTATTCGGAGCATATTAAATGTCTATTAAGTGGAGGGGAAGAGACAAAGTAGATAGGACGTAACGTAGCCGCGAGTGACGGCGAGTGACGGCGGAAGGGTAAAGATCAAACTGGCCCGAAGTCCGTACTCGTTTATATAGAAACACGTAGCAGTAACGTATTCCATTAGCGACGTGCACTTCATTTCATAAGGTGCGCATCATTCCGTCCATCAGTGCCAAGTCAGTCATTTCGTCGTCGCGTGCTCCTCATGTGACTGATCTCCACGGATAACCGTCAAGATGGATAATCAATTCCAGCAAATGACCCAGGTGGTCCCATCCTCAGGTGCGAAACTTGTCGTCCTTATAGGAATCCTTAGAATCACGTGTGTTACAACTGCATGTGCAACGTCAGTAAAAGAGAAAATTCTTTATACAGTATTTAATTCGTGATTTTACTTAGTCCATATTTATTCTGTGGTTTTATTGCGCGTATTACATTTCACTTCTAAGGCAAGTAGAATGACAAGTATAACGTGAGGGACTTGATTTCCATTGCACTGAATATCAACATGAAATGAGTGCAAGATTTTATTTATACTTTATTATATTACAAAATATAACAATTATTATATGATTTAAAAAACAATTGCCTAATGCGTACTAATTATCTAAATCGTATTTTATCAATTTTTTTAAATTAAATACACTAACATTTATTAATAAAAATATAAAATAAATAAACAGTGAAAAATATAGACAAAAAATTCTGAGATTATATATTTTATTTTGCGTGTATTTTAAACGTTTTAAAAAATCGAATACAATTGATGTAATTTTTTATCAATTTATGATAACAATCTAATGGTGTAGTTTTATCCTGCACTTGATGTTTATAAAAATAGATTTGTTGTAAAAAATTTTACATTAATTTTATGTACATATTACAATTTTATGAAATAATAATTATATCGATATCTTTATAAAATTTCTCATGTTTTCTAAATAGAATCATGATATTTTTTCAAATCGTACGTGACACGATTTGACAAAACTCATACTCATTTATTTAGCATTTTATAACTGTATATCATTACTCATATACATATCATTAGTCATAAAATGATAAAATTATGATAATATAATGATTATAAAATGATTAAATGTATTTAACTTATATGCGATAAGTGCGTGGTAGAGAGAGCGAATATGTCAAGCATGAGCATGCTCTCAAATCATCGTATTATTATTATATGTTGGATATTTTTTTATTTATTGTTAATATGTACACGGAAAAATTTTTCGTGTACATATTTTTAAAATTTATCTCGAAAATCATGTTAATCGTGGGATAATATACACTCAAGGAAATGTTTCCCTATTTCAGCTAAAATTCTAAATATTACACTTAAATTATATCATTGTTTTTTTTTGTATCTGCTAAAAAATTGTCTGTCATACATAGAATTTATAGCAGCAATATTCTAAGAATATATATAAGAAAATATAAGGTCTCGTAATTAAATGTGATTGGAATCTGAATTGAAGTTTGGATTGATGAAACATCATAGAGGAACTTTCTTGCTAAATTTGACAAATAGTTTAGATATAATTTCTGTCTCTGTTATCTATATTAAATACAAAACATATATGGTATCGCAGTGCTTACTAATCACCTATTTGTTTTAGCTAATTTTTCGTACCTAAATAATTCTCACTATAATTGCAAAATTACTTTTTTCAGTGTATAGTATTTCGATATATTTTATATGGTTTCTCTGTTTTTTTACTGTACATTACAATAAATTTGTTGTAGTATATATGTTAAAAAATAGTGAAAATACATAAAATTTGTCGAAATACTATAAAACTATGTTGTCTCACGATTAACATGATTTTCAGGATAAATTTTAAAATAAAATTCTTTCCGTCTACATAAACTTTCGCAACCATATTTTTTATTATTTTTCTTTACAAATTTATTATTTGTAAAGAACGTATCCTTGAAAATTAATACATATGATTTTGGTTGAATTAAATTATATCTTTTACCAGAAAAGCTTGTAACACACAAATTTGTTCTTGTTAAAAGTTTCATATATAACATATATTAATAAGTCTCTTAAACATTAAGATATTTTTAATTTCTAATATTGACTTACATAATATTAACTTACGTACTTAGATACAAGTTAGTGTATCTAATGGGAAGTATATAAGAAATATCTTAAATAGCACAATAATTCCTCTATTAAAAAAACAATATTTTCTGTGTATTCATTATATAAAAGATTTTATAATAACTACGCTGTCATGCATAGTCACGTTCATTATTTCTGAAAAAAAAAAAAAAAAAGAAATTAATGCTTATGCACTGACTAAAAAATTATTCGAGTTTGTATTTGCATCAAATCGCGTTTTTTATCACATTAATGTTTCTCACAATTATCATAGACAGCAATTGTGACAATTGATGAATACGCGTGATGACAGTCTCGACATTGTACCAAGCGATACAATTCTCCACTTCCGACAATTCCGCAATTTGATTTCATTTAAAACAGTCCTTCCTCAAAGAATTTTCAATTCTACATTCTTTTTACAGAAGAGTATTTTCTTTTCGCGAAATAATTTTGCAGGTCATTGACGTATAATAAACGCGAGAATTGCCCGCCGATATGACGTGCTAACAATTTTAATTGAATATTTATATGCGACGCACTGGTCCTATCGTTCAATTAATTGGCCAATATCCATAATCGCCGTATGTCGTTAAGTTAATTACTATTTTATTTCCATACCGCTATACCGCCGCGTCGCCAGCGCGGCTCTGCTTATTGTTACGGCCAGCGGCAATAAAATTACACCTGATGTCAGTCGCATTCACATGCAGGCAACGGTGCTGCCATGCAACGCTCGTGCAAAATCGCGGCGCGATTTTACTGCCTACCTTCTTGACCCTGAAGACTCATATACCGTCCCGGTATAAGAATGGATCCCGGTGTGGGGCCAGCGGCATTTTCGAGCGTTTTCGGGTGCCGCTCGGATCGTCTGGAAGTGCCGAGCGCGTCCGTGATCGACTTTCGAATTCAGGTCCGACCACTGCACATTTGAAGTTTCGTGTCTTAACATCTAATTGCGAGTCACGCGTCGGCCGCTGACAAGTGTGGAAACCGTCGAGCGCATCATGACACCGGTGTTAGAAAGTGAGTAAAAAGAAAAACCGTCTCGCGAACGAAAGTGCGCGCTCGCGAGCTGCACTGAGCCCCCCCCCCCTCGCCGCACGTATACGTTTCTTTTTGTATCCCGGTGTAATGGAAATCGTATCGCGCGCCTATATGTGACCGGCAACGCGCGCGTCAGCATTTGCATTAGACTTACGTGCACGTCGCATCGTCGACGTGAAGCGTGCAAAACGGCCTGAAGTCAGAAATCGCATCGTGTGTATAGCGCGACCGTAGACCCGCGATCGAACGCCGATCTGAACAAGTCGAAAAGCCGTGCGACTGGCCCGATATATCGCGTACCGATATCTCGTGTCAAGTCAACTTTCTAGGCATGCACGAGCGTACGGTCGGCGCACGTGCAAGACCGGTGAACGGGGCCGAATTCTCCGCATTTTCGGTCGTACGCCCCGTAACGCGTGCTCCGATCGTGCAGTTTACTCATTTATTTTGACACGCTCTTTCAATCCGCTACACGATCCTTAACGTGTCCCATGCTCGCAATATGTCGTTATCAAACGTGAGTATAGCGCTCGCCTTTCTCCCATTGTCCCAGTGACGTTTCCGAAGAATCCCTCCGTCCTGCAGTTTTCTTTCGCACGGCGCGGCGTGAAAATCAGATAGCGTTCCTCGCAATCGCGCGGGCAGCGTCTCTCTCGCTCGGCTACTTCACGTAATCATGAAAAATCGCGAGAGCCGCGTCTGAATTCTTTTTCCTCGCCCCAGTTCCGCGACGTGGTAACTCCTCTGTTGTTTGCAAATCTGTCGTTATACTGCGTACGTTCAATCAATCGTTTATTAGGTCACGGCGTGCTACCATAAACAGAGACGAGTTTACGTAATAGAAATTTGTCGAAAGTGCTGTACTTTCGCAATCTTAAAATGTTACGATAACATTGCTATGCTTTATTGCATAATACGCCGCTGCTGGTGACTTGTGCAACTTAATATTCACGCTTTCTTTCTTTCGTGATTAGAAATTAATGTTAAATGTAGGATTTTACGCAAGATTTCCCGAAACATCAATAAGGATATATACTTTATATATAGGTCATTACTAAGGCCCGGTTTCACAATTCGCGATTAACTTGATTTAATCGAAGTTGAACTCGCTTTAATCCTTTTCTAAGAATTAAAAAGAGATAAGCAGCAAGTTAGACCGAGATCAAAGTTAATTTTACATTTGTGGAAGGCCTAATATACAATTATAATAACATGTGCTATAACTTATTTTTGTACACAGAATATTCAGAAAGACTGATGCCAACATTATCCTCAAATTTGGTACATCAAAATCCGGTTCTAAAGAGGCGGGTCGTATCAAATAAAAGATGTCATTAATCCGAAGCCAACAAAAAAATTCTAGCTTAGAGCGACTTTCCAGAGAAAACAGTTTCTAAAAGTGCCAAAACCGACAGACGGCCACTTTTGTTTAGGTATATGAACTTTAATTGTGCTCTCTAAATTTTTTGGAGTGAAATTTCACTCTAAAGAGTGAAAATACTGCCACTCAAGTGACCGAGTGACAGTATTTTCGCTCTTTTGGAGTGAGATTTCACTCTTTTGGAGTGAGATTCACTCTAGAAAATTTAGAGAGTGCTCTAACTTATTTCCAAAAATTGATTTTAGCAAAAAATATGTTTAAATTGGGATCACTAAGAGTTTCAGACTTAACTAGAACTGTCCAAGAAAGCAAAAAATGAACAATCAGTTGAATAAAATCTGTATTCTCTTAATTAATTTCCCGAGAGTGTTTTTGTAATGTCCTTTATCATTTCTTGACTCGAGACTCTCGAGTGAATAATGTTTACATTGAACTCAATGAACCAATCGTTTACTTTTTGCCCTGATGCTGATGATGGAATCTCTTGAGCAATTCTAGTTAAGTCTGAAACTCTTGGCGACCCCAATTTAAACATATTTTGTTAAAATAAATTTTTGGAACAAGTTAGAGCACGATCAAAATCCGAACAAAAGTGGTGTCTATCGGTTTTGAAACTTTTAGGAGCTGTTTTCTCTGAAACGGTGAATCGCTCCAAACTTGAATTCTTGTGTTGGCTTCAAATTGATGAGACCTTCCGTTTGATGCCACTTTCGAACCGGATTTCAATGTACCACATTTGAGGATAAATTGATCAATGGTACCTTGACATTAGGCCTTTTAAAGTTTACATGACAGTATTCAGTTTAAAATTTATTGGAGGAAAAAAGATAAGGATAAGAACACGTGGATGCATTTATCTGTGAATATTCTAATAGACTTTTTTAATAAATCAAGCGATTCAATCATTATGTATTACGCATTAGAGATACAAAAAGTGTTTACATCTGTACACACCAGATGATTAGCAGAATTGAAGATGATATGCAACTTTATCGCTCGTTTCTAGCGAGAAAAAACGAGAAAAAAAGACAAAGGAGTTGCAAAAAGCACAACAACAAGTTCTTTTTTACAAGTTATCCTTGAATTGCGAATTAAATTGTCATTTCAGCCGGTCGAGTATTTATTATATATGGAATGAATTATTAGAGCGATGCGATCCCACGTTTATGAACCGTTTTAACGGTGCGTTTTATCGCAAACCGCTCGCGTTTCCCAGCTACTTTCTTAAGAATTCCTCCAATTGGCCTCTCCGACAAAAACGTACGGGACTTTTTTTCACTCGCCTTTCTCGATTATCTTTCTCTGGATCCAGGAAACTGGTTGAACAAGTAACGAGCATAATTTCTGCGTAATTGCTGCTTTTAATTGCTGCTGCAGACACTTTTCTCCGCGATTATTCAATTTAAGAGATCTGTTGCACGTGACGATCTTGGACTATTTTTACACAGAATTATTTTGTGTTTTCTAAAAATGTAAAATATGTATCGGTATAATACATCTCGTGATAAAAAATGTATCGATATAAAATCTTTATATTTACAATGTATCGGAAATGTACTATATTACTAATATTTAAATGTAAAAAGTTTTAAATGTCAATGGCGATGAATTTAAATGACTATAACAATGATTTATTAGTAAGAATCTTATAGACGTGAGGATCTTAAATCATTCTCACACAGAATCATTTTGTATTTTTTTTAAATATAAAATATATATTGATGTAACACGTGTCGCCATAAAATATGTATTGATATAAGCTCTTTATGTCGTAAATCTACTAGATTACTAATATTTAAACGTAAACAAGCTCTAAATGACAATGGCGATGGATTTAAATGACGAGAAATGATTTATTTATTATCACAGAATTCAAAGAGCGAGAATTATTCGAGTGTTTTATATACGAATATTCTGGTATCTTGAAACGTGTCAATTTCACAGAAGCAAGAGAAAAACCATTTCAGAACATTTTATCCTCAGTAAAGATTATATTTAGGTCTCTTAGATACCTGCACTCCAAGAGCAAGTCTTATGGCTCAAAACTGGTCCTGAATCCCGCGAAGCAATCTCTCCGTGACCGTGACACGAATACGGTATACGAGCGCGGCGCTCTCGGTGCCGAACCGCTTCAAGGTGATATCCCGTAAAAATTGGAATTCACGATGCGAAACGCGGGATCTCTTATAACACTTTGATGAATGGAAAAAGATCCACGCAATACACGTTTCTTAATTCTCCTCGGCCAGTTGTGATTAATCACGATGATGAAACATCAGCAATTTTTCATTGAAAAAGCTAAGAAGAATGCGTTTCATTGGGTATGCGCATGCATTTGCGCGGACAAATGTACAGTACAAAAAAAAAGGAAAGAAAAGACACAAAGCGATTATACATTATTCATTATTGTCCTAAAGAGAATTGTGTAACCTTTCAGTTGTGTCATCTCTGTCGTCTTCCGTTTGTATTTTGTACAACGGGACGTGCCGATGTCAACAATATTATGCAAGATTCGATGCGGATAAATCAAGTTCTACGTATCTTACGTTTACACGAAGTCAAGGTTAACAGTTCCAAAAATATTAAACAGTTATAAAGTATTATCACTGTTTAATATTACAAAGTTATACGTACAAAGTTCAGGCTGAGAATAAAGTGACTGTCCCGTACGTGAAATCCTACAGACGACCAGCTTATATTCAAAGCGTAACCTCGTTAATGAATTTATTCCCGTTCTTGCTCTGAAATCTTGATAGTGTTTTCGGACGGAGCGAGTTTGATCGCTCCAAGAGCGATTAATGACGTCATATACGAAAACATTATATAAACAGGATGACATTAATCGCTTTCGGAGCGATCAAACCCGTTCCGTCCAAAAAGCTATCAACAGAGTATCCCGATTGCTGCGACTCGCATAGTTGCTGTTGTTGCGACTTCGCTTTTAAGGAACGGCGGATTTTATGAGAGAGGCTTAATTGTGCGATAGCGCCGCAAGTTTAATGCGAGAGAAGTCATCAGCATCGCATTTTCCGTTGACCGGATGTGGCTTCATGCCGCATTACGCGCGAAGAAATATTTGATGTTCCATTTACGGCACACCTTTATTTTGCGGACGTACTCGTTGCTATACTTCCCTGGGTAATTACAATTTTCATGATTCGCCACAAACGCGAAATTTTCAAGTCAATCCGACAGCTCGCGTCTGCACACGGAAAGAACGATTTTGCTGGAAGGTCAAAACTGGATCTGAAAATAATTTTGTTGCACGGAAATCAAAATAATTTTGTAGCGATTGCATCGCCACTACCCCGAATTGTTAGCCTGCGCAAAAGATTAAAAATCTAGCGAGCAAAC
>NW_012028168.1:56135-65035 GCF_000956235.1 Wasmannia auropunctata
GGTCGGTTTCTCTCTCTCTCTCTCTCTCTCTCTCTCTCTCTCTCTCTCTCTCTCTCTCTCTTCCCTCTCTTTCTTCCTCATTTTCTTGCGAAGATATCGTGTCCATGTGCATAAGTATTCTCTTGTCTTTTGACAGCCTAAGCAGTTACCTCATTTTCTACGAAAATTTATTACAAAGCGCTCTCCGAGGTAAGACGATGCTTTAGTCATGAAGAAGATAATCGAAAGCTCCAATTGCAAAAGTATTTCCTGTAACTGTATTCGAGCATTCTTCGTGGTACGCTAAATATTGGATTACATCATTAAAAGATAAAAATAAGATTTTTGTTTGGAAATATTATTCCAATAAGTGAAAGAAGTAGACAGGGAAAGAGAGAGGGAGAAAATTGTCATTTTTTATTTTTGCAGCAAAATCATTATATCATTCTTGCATCACCGGAATATACTTGTCGCAATTGTTTCGATATCGAAATGTAAATGGCACCAGCGGAAATTGTTAATTTACACTCGCAAATATATCCGTCAATACACACTTTTCGCAATTCGTGAAAGGATGTTTTGGCCGGCTGCCTGCAGTTGTTTACAAAACCAATAGTCATCCTGAATGCGGGATAAAGTGCATTCGCGCATTGCCAAAGAGTGAAACAGTGCAGTGAATGGAAGTATCTAGGTGAACATTTCTTCTTCGTTTCTAAGCGCCGCCTAAACACATTTGTGTTTACGTCATCGGAATGTATTTATTGGATTATTTCTGGATCGTTTTCTCGCAGTACTTATTTTTCTTTAAAATAATTTTTTGGCATACTTTAATCGTTAATTGTGTTAAAATAATTGTACAACTAATATACTTTAATCATTAATTGATTATACATACATGTAATAATTGTACATTAATAATTATACATTAATTTAATTATAGATTTGTATCATTAATTGTTTCGAAAAAATTGTACAGTTAAGTGTTATACAGAATATATTTATGATTAACTGAAAGATAATTCTCTAATCTTTATTCGTACATCTAAAAAATTTATTTTTCCGCAATTCATTGCTTTCTAGCGATTCAATAACTCAAAGATTACCTACCTCGAAATTTTCATTCAGAAGTAATCGTTTCCGTCCTACATCAACGAATACCGTGTATGAAGGATCGATATACTATTAAAGCAGAAGTACCTCATAAACGACTTCGCAGAAGACGAGGCGGCCAACTCCAAACTTGATATAGTAGTTTGCCGTGACGCGCGTGCGCATGTCCCACCTGCAAATAAGTCGACCAAGTATGTTTTCTTTTAAATGCGCGTATCGGGTATCTCGGGAATTCCCCGCGTTTGACAATATTTGCAAACGCGGTATTTAAAAAAAAAAAAAGTTTGCAAAGTTAGATTGCATGTAAATGAGCGCGAAACGATGATCGTTATTGCTCGTTATGATCTTCGAACACATTAAATAAATGCCAAACGTGGAGGAAGAAGGCTGCGCGAGGAAACCTCCACGCGAACAATCCGCGAATGACTCTCTTCGTTCCTTCCGCTTCTGATTAACCGCGTCTTTACGTAATTTACATTCGCATGCGGAAGGAACTCGTAGTCGAGACGAGGCTTGATCGTCCGCCGGCGAGAATAATGACTATTCTCTTTCGGCGCGTAATTGCGACGTGCAAAGTATACGTTTTTTTTTTTTGTGTAATAACAGCCACCGGGAATATCGCGTTGGCATATTGCATCGCTTTTATCGATTTGCAACGTAAGGCCGGCGTCGTTAATTAATTCCCACATGGATCGCGCGCGGTCAAGATTCCACGCTGCAGGTTCGCGCACGCGGACGCGCCGCGCGGAATATGGGGATGCACCACGGTCTCGCGTGCCACCGTGAAATTATCCCGCTGCGCGATATAATAACGTACGGCGATCAGACGTTGCATAATTGCATCTTGCAAAGTCGCAAGTTCAGACGCGTGGCGTAACGTTATACCATATTCTCTCACGCCCGTTCTTCATCTCAAATCCGATATTCCGTAATACGTTACGCGTATACCGCGCTCGCGCGCGCGTGTCCAAATGTCTAGATCCTCGCGGCTTTCTCGGCGGACGTGCTTAAAATAGAAAAAAAGATCGTTGTGCGCGCACTTGTCCGAAGCGCGATAAGACGCCGTGTGCAGCCGGCAGGAACTGTAGTGCACTAACCCGTTGCGGATATCAGTGTATCAAACGACGCGTACTGAGGCGGCATACCGAGCACGCGCGTAGGCTGTCGCGCTTATCTCTCGCCGCACGTTGCAGCGTTTCGGCGAACGGATTGTTTACGTCATTTACGAGCTCGTCGGAAAACATCGTGAACTCTTTTTGCGAAAGTAAAATGACGTGCCTTCGGAAATTTCCAACTTATTGAAAGTTAATTCTTTCATAACGTATACACGGAAAGAACAATTTTGCTGAATCCAGATCTGAAAATAATTTTTGTTCAATAATCAAAATAATTTTGTACGAAAGTCAAAGCGATTGCTAGAATATTAAAACGTTTTATAGCAATGCTCGTCAGCTTTAACATTCCAACAAATTATTTTGATAATTCAACAAAAAATTATTTTCAAATCTATTTTTAGACCAAAATTTTTAAACCTTTCAACAAAATTGTTCTTTCCGTGTACTACAACGACCGATTTTGCTGGCAGATGTAAAAATATTGCCAGATACAGATCTGGAAATAATTTTGTTGGAAACTCAACAAAAATTATTAGCGCAAAAAAAATAATAGGCCAAAGACGAGCAAATAAATCTAATGGATGTTCGGTAAATTATTTATTCACGCAATGTATCGCGATACTAATTTCAGCCTGACTATAGACCTTTTTCAATCGCATTGAATTTGGACACAAAAAATAAATTACACCATCGAGAAATTCTTGTGAAATTCTAGCAATCAATTTGAATTTCCAACAAAATTACTTTGATGGTCCAACAAAATTATTTTCAGATCTGTATCTACAGCAAAATTTTTAGATCTTCCCAGCAAAATCGTTCTTCTTTCCTTGTGCGTCTTTTTACATGACGCTTTTCGGTCGCGCGATTTAAAAGGGAGAAAACAGATTGAAAAGTTACACAACGAGAACTTGCTGAAAGCTGCATCACTTTCCTTTTAGCGCAGAGTCAAGGTTCTTTCTCAAGGCCCTCCTTTCAAGTAATCGATTTCGATTCGTATCACGTAGTATATAGTAATGATAATATTATTACAGCGCGCAGTATCTAAAAAGTGTCGAGTGTTATGTCAGCAGACAATACCACTTCCTTGACGCATTTATACATATCTTCTTTATACAGACAACTTTGAAAACATAATGTGTTGAAGCTTTCAACTTGTCCAACAATCAAGGATTCTCCAAGAACTAGTGGCCAAGAACATAGGTCGAGGATGCGTGAAATTATACTATGATTAACATACGCGACGGAATAAATTTTTTTGTTTCTTTTAGTTATTTATTATTCATAAAGAAAAATGATGTTTATTAGATGGTACAGCACTTATACTAGCTTTTTGTTATATTTTTTCAACTTTAATAGATATAATGTATACATATACTGTATGTTTCACAAATTCTTTTCGCGCTTCTTAGTACAAATAATCTATATATAAAATACAAAATTTAAATATATGTTAATTATATATAAAATATGTCCATACACGAAAAGAGCGATTTTGCTGGATCTAAAAATAATTCTTGCTGGACAATCCATCAAAATAATTTTCCATCAAAATAATTTTGTTGGAAAATCAAATCAATTGCTAGAATATCAGAATATTTTACTGCAATGTTTATTATTTCTAAGTATCCAACAAAATTATTTTCAGATCCAAATTTTTTGACCTTCCAGCAAAATCATTCTTTCCGTGTACATATATATTTTCTTTCTCTTGTACAATCTCTCTTTGTATATATAATATAAAAAAAAGATATATATAAAAAAGATATATATAATATAAAAAAAAGCAAGAATAATTAAAAAATAATTCAAAAAATAATGTATTTTGTTTTTTTTTGTATAAAAAGTAAATTTATATTATACAATAATACATATGATTATTATACATAATGCATATATAATTTTATATACATATGTATAAGCAATTAAATATAAAGAATTTTTTCTCATTTCCACGAACTTTAGTTTTTAAAAAGCAATGCGAAAATTATTTAAAAAATTTTTTTTATTATTTTTTGTATATCTATACTATATGAACACTATAAATAAAGATTGTAAAAAATATATATTTATATAGAGACATATTTGTACATACATATGTATTTATTTGATTATATATAGATTTTTATTATCGGTTTCTTTTATTAATTTAAAATAAAAATAAAACCGTTTAAGAAATGAATACCTAATGTATTGATATGATGAATAATAATCGACATTTGATAGATTGATAATTTATAATTAACACATTTAACAATTTATGACAGTCTCTTATATTCTGTATTTATCTAATATCTGTTTAATGAAGATTTTATTAAACAAATGCGATGATTTTAATTATATGCAATACTGTACAAATGTGCTGCAGTTACAGCTTGAGAGCGCGGAATAACTCTCTGGCCACAGAATGACTTCTTCGAATGTTTCCGATAACGTAGCTGAGTCACGTTTCCAATGATTATCCTCGC
The DNA here is from genome assembly GCF_000956235.1 of Wasmannia auropunctata. Classification (NCBI taxonomy): domain Eukaryota; kingdom Metazoa; phylum Arthropoda; class Insecta; order Hymenoptera; family Formicidae; genus Wasmannia; species Wasmannia auropunctata. The sequence continues at coordinate 60,805 of NW_012028168.1, forward strand.
GAACGTGACAAGGCCGATGAAGATTTTTATTCCGCAGTCTTTGTATAACTAATTGTAAGTCAGTTAGCTGCGTCACTGCATTCATAATGCATTAATTAACTAGTATTACAATGAAAAGTAAAAACTAGTCTCTTTTATCGATTTACGCGATGAACTGACAGTGTCATTCGATTCTTTGCAAGAGTTAGTTGTTTCTGCTCTGCTACCGTTTCCAAAATATTAGAATATACATTGCGTATTGATTAGTGTGATTATTGTCGGCACATCAAACGTATGTTACAAACAATAATAGATTTGCTTTAATTTAATACTTTGAATAAAATATACAATATAAAATAAAAAAAAATAGATTTGAAGAAGAATAGGAGGTTTATATGGTCAAATTGAAGGAGAAAATTGTAACTTTATTTCAGGAAAAAGAAGAAATGGACACAGGTAACAGTTTAAGTATTATTTACCGTTATATTTAAAATGCAGAAAATTAATTTATAATGTAAAACTTATTAGACCAATAAGAGTTTTTGTAATTGAAGACGAATCCAAAAACTTTGAATATCTCGCATTTTACTATAATTCTGTAATTTTTTTCGAAACAATTACTATTTTTTGGTCTAGGTTTTCTTTGTTCTACAGATTGAACTTGAAATAAACCATTAGAAAAATATAATTACAAAATGATAGTAATATAAACGTAAAATTTTAATTTTTGCGTAAAACGTTATTGATGCGTTACCATTTTGTAATAACATGTTTCTAACGTGTGTTTTAAATTTAATCTCTAGAGCAAAACTTACTCTGGGAAAAATATATTCAGACCGCAAAATAATAGATTTCTTTTTTAGAAGTCATAGAATCGTAGCAAATTATCGAGCAATCTTTAATGATAAAAAACTCTAATATTTTTAATAAATTTTATATTACAAATTTATTTTTATATCTTAAAGATAATAGTAAATAATACCTAAATGGAGAACTGTGTTAATTAATTTTTTAATAGAAATAAATTCGCAAATTTCATCTTTAATTTAAACAAACCTGCTTTTCCCACTTAAATAAACTTTATTAACTCTTTATATTTTTATGTCTTTTTGTGTTTAATTGGTAAATCAAGACAATATTGTTTGCAAAATTTTTCTTTTACATTATAAACACTTGACAGTTTGACTTTTTAACAAAATTAGCATAAGTCTTTCATTTGTTACTATTGCCATACACATTGATGAGTGTTATTGTTAGAGAACATCTATTTAAAAAATTGAATAAATATTGGATAATAATAAAAATTTGCTGAGTAATTGTTGGCTGAAAGTCGAGAGAGACTTGTTAACATCTTATATTACTTTTTCAGAAATTATGTTATCGGATCTCACCGAAGTGCCGTCCATAAAAATCGGCGACTACACGCTCCAGTTCGAGCTGGGTCCTGCTAATCCGGAATTGCAAGAAGTAGCCAAGAAAGAATTAAGGGAGTCTCCCGAGATACAAAAGCAGTCAATCGCGCGCTTGCAGGAACTATTAAAAGGTAACGCGAGTTAAATATAAAAAAAAATCCAATGAATTAACGTAAAAGATCATGAAATACAAAATGAAGAATATAAAAGCGAGATATAAATTGTTGTAAATGTCAGTACGTTAAGCGCATGCTAAATTCAGTGCTATTGCTGTAGCAATCGATCTTTAAAATGCTTAAAGTAAATCGTACAGTGTCTCTCAGAGATGGCTAAGAAACATCTCCCAGAATCTTTTCAAACTTCTCAGAGACATTTTTCGCTAAATCATTAAAAATACTCTTCATCTGATAGGCGAGAAGGATCTGAAATGCCCTTTGGACAACGAGGCATGGTTGATCAGGTTTCTGAGGCCGTGCAAGTACTATCCCGACTCGGCGCTCAAGCTCATCAAGCACTATTACCAGTTCAAGGTGAAGCACGCGTCTTTGTACGACGATTTGAAGCCGAGCAGAGAGAAGAACATCTTCGAGCACAATATCCTGACTGTGCTGCCTAATCGCGACCAGTGCGGTCGACGTGTACTGATAATCGAGCTTGGCAAGAAGTGGAAGCACAACAAGTGCAGCCTCGACGAGGTCTACAAGGGATGCGTGCTGTATCTGGAGGCGGCTATGCTGGAGCCGACCACGCAGATCGCCGGCGCGGTCGTCATCTTCGACATGGACGGCCTTAGCCTCCAGCAAACCTGGCAGTTCACTCCGCCGTTTGCCAAGAGAATAGTCGATCTGCTTCAGGAGGCGATACCTGTGAGGGTCAAGAACTTACACGTCGTGAACCAGCCGGTTATATTCAACATGGTGTTCGCTCTGTTCAAACCGTTCCTGAACGAGAAGTTAAAGAACAGGGTGAGTACACTATGAATCCCAATAACGCCTGTTTCCACCACTGTGGATTAGTTTTAATTTCGGTTCAACTTAATCTTCCTTCTTTAAATCTGATTCTAGTCACTGATTATCAATGGTTACTTCCTGAATGCTTCAGTCCCAAGTATGTCACTGGTAATCAGTGCAGAAATTCAACTTCATTGTCTCTCGGAAATCTAATAAATAAGTAAATAATCGCTACAATCGTTGACAAATCGGTGGATTTCGCTGTTCTCTAAATGCACAGCGAATTTGGCTCTGTTTTATTCATAGCAAAGCGAGGCTTACTAACTCAATCAGTGACTGATTGTGACTCTCACTGATTCAGATTTAGAGAGTTCATCTTTTTCTAAGTTCTAAGAATTAAGTTGAACTGAGATTAAAGTTAATCTATTCATGCATGGAGACACAGTCATGAGCAAAATGTTAGCAGAGCTGCTAGCTACATATACCAGCAGTTTGTCAGCAGATTCTAGCAAGATATTCAACGTCAGCATAATCTGACAGCAGATTGTCAGCAGGAAGCGAGCAGAAGCTCTTAACTATTTCATAATCATTTAAATATAATACATATCATATTTAAATGGCACTAATGGCAGGAAGCGAATAGAAGCTCTTATTTCGTAATCATTTAAATACATACATCATATTTAAATGGTTACGATATATTTTGCTCGATTTTTGCACTCAATCTGCTATCGCATTCTATTAACAGATTTTATTATATTTCTACCGACGAAATTGTAGCGGACGCTTTGCAAAATCTATTTACGAAACATATATACATTCGGCTATCTTGAGATATCAGATTTTCACGATCGAAGGAAGACTGGTAGAATTTATCTTTCTGAGTATCGAGCTTTCACGATTCGATTTGCACGAAACGATTTTTATATTTCCTTCTTTTTTCTCTTCCGCCAGATAATCTTCCACGGCTCCGACCGCAAATCGTTGCATCAGTACATATTGCCGAAACATCTGCCGCCGCAATACGGCGGTACGTTGGAACTAAAATTGATAAGCGGACCCCAATGGTACTCGTTGCTGGTAAACTTGGACAAGGAATACGAAGGTACGTTCAAAGGGAAATTACATCACTCGTCTCTTGTATAATGGTAGCGAAAGATAACGAAATTGAAAGTTCAAAAGCTGGTTGAACGTGAATGTATAATCCAGTGAAACTTTTCGCTAAGAATCTTTTTTTCTATTACAGCTATCTCTTCGTACGGCTACAAAAAGAAATAGTTTCTCAGTTACTGTCTTCCTCGTAACAAAAAATAGGTAATTAGATTAAATACGGAGGAACAATTGTAAAGCGACATTTTCGAGAAATGTTGGGTTTAATATCTCAATTATGACGATTGTGGACCATTCTCAGTCACTCGTCGAAACGTCCTTGATGAAGCCTTGCTCACGTTGTAAATTTATTGTAATTATATTATTATATATAGTTTTTCAATTCTCATTTCTTTCTTTTCAATAATTTCGAAAAATTGTATTAGATAAATATTGCAACGTTGTAAAAGAAGCGACGTAACCATTGATGACGATTACAAACGTATTTTCGTACTTCTTTAAAATCTTGATACGGTAAAAATTGTACTTATTCTCTAGTATAAATTAAATATCAGAATTAAATATCCAGAAAACACCAAATAATACGTAACGTACTTGTTAGTGTAATTTCCCACTCAACGATATAACTATAATATAACATGTTATATATTGTTTGAGTGAATTGTACTTAAAGATACAATCTATAGCTATTATAATATATCTTATGTAGGTAAATTACAACTAACAGGTGCGTTAATTATATATTATTTAATATTTGCTGGGAGTAATTTTATTTCAAAT
>NW_012028168.1:65055-87146 GCF_000956235.1 Wasmannia auropunctata
TTCTCTCTCTCTTCTCTCTCTCTCTCTCTCTCTCTCTCTCTCTCTCTCTCTCTCTCTCTCTCTCTCTCTCTCTCTCTCTCTCTCTCTCTATCTTTTTTATATGCTTTCACCATATATTATTATTGACTATCCCAACTCTAATCCACATTCTGCGTTTATTTAATACCACTTATTATTGAAATTGGATATATAAGAAGTTTTCAAGAAGAAAAGATTAAACGTGAATAATTCTTCTCATAAGTTACAGTTTTCGTAATACATTTCATTGGTGCTATCGATATATTGTATTTGCATCTTTAAGTACAAAAACCTGCTTCTAACATATCACCTCCTATGTATGATTTGATAAGACACTCCGCATCCCTTTCGCACGATTGCGAATTTCGGACCGACGCGGACGTGGCAATCGTGAGCTATATCCGCATTTCCCGGGTACCGAACGCCAACAATTTGAGCACATTTTTTTCATTACAGCTTCATGCGTATGGTTGATAACCATAATGATTGACGATGATAGCGTATTGGGCCAATTTCTGCGACGATCATATATTATCATTATCAGTTATGTATCCATAATGTTGATCGGCTGAAACAAAAAATACAGATTTTTATCCATTTTATCGATACATACGATTTGAATTGCGTGTAAAACATTGGTTCATATACGATTACCTTCGATGGCGGGTTCGCATGAAAGCAAATTCTGCCAAAACATCACGCCGTATTGTCCTTCGGGCATTTTCAATTCGCCCCCATGCCTCTTAAGTAATACCCTCTTCTCAATGAAAGCTGTTAAGGATTCCCAATTTGTTCCGTGAAAGTGAATCCGATTGCGAATCTTCTCCTGCGATACACAATATACATGGACATTATGAAGATTTTACAAAAAATTCTAAAATTCACTAGAAATTTATTGTCGTGCATAGTATGTCCAATAAATACAAAAAATTTTAAAATCTGTGGTCTTCATATTCAGTAAAAAGTATTATTCACAAACTCCAATAATTCTTATGTGATCTCATATCAAAGACAAAGAGGATGGTAAAACGTCGAAAATATTACAAAATTATATTAAGTCATTCTGCGATATCCGGTACATGTTTTTTCTTCACAAAGTCAAGCAGAAGTGTTAATAAATTTAAATATAAAAAACTTGTAATTGAGCTACAAATTTATTCAAAATTGTACATTAAAAAACATTTAAAAAAGTTATTACACATCAATATCCGTATCGACTCGCATATAGGCATTATGTAGTTATGTATTTTTTATTTATTCATCGAAATAACTTCTTCGAAAAAACATTTACTCATATATCCGTTAAAAACTTTGAATTTTCAAAAATATTTAAACTAGATAAATTTTTAAAAATGCTATACGCTGTCGAAAGCGGATCTTGATGCTTAATAATAATTGTGTGAACCTTTACAATTTCCAACTGAGGTAAACTGTGTGCCGAATATTTGTCGCTCTTGAAACACGATCTCGATTTTATATTAATGTTTATTATACATCACATAAAAAATAACGTTTCTTTTCACATTTACTAGTTATTGCGATAAATATTATCATATTCCTGTGGTGGTCGAACGATAAAACGTCTGCCCGGAGAGGTCCAGGTTCAAATCTTAGCTAAGATAATATTTTCGCAATAAGTTATTCTACGACATTTAATAAGATGCTCATTGGTATCAAAAGTAATTAAATTGCTTGTCAATTTAATTTGTGATATTACGTAGTTTGGATTCACAGTTTGGAGCTGTGTTTCAAGACCGATAAATATTCGGCGCGCAATTTACCTGATCTGGAAATTGTAAAGTTTCACACAATTATTATTACTTAAGTACCAAGATCCGCTTTAAATCACGTATGGCATTTCCAAAAATTTATCTAGTTTGAACTTTCGTGGTCTTCATTAGGTTTCATATTAATGTTTATTCAAAATTTTATTCATGAATATTTTACGAATATTCATATTCATTCAAACAAAATGTAAATTTAAAAAAGCTCTATAATAAGCAAACATTGCTCTTAAGGAATCATGCCACTTTTGAGGTTTTAGACCTAAAGTTTTGGATTTTATGTGGATAATAGATAACTTTATTTAAAATCTGCTCAGGGGACATTATTGTATATATAAAAGAAACTAAAAAAATATTTTTTTATTTTTCTTATGCTCAAAATGGCGACGCACTGGCCTACACTTGCGAAATCCCTTTTTTTTTTATCGGTGTACAGGATTCCAAATACACGGTTTGACTTTGAACAAAACACAAAGAATTTTCATTATCTACATATTAAAAACTATGGAAGTACGTAGGGATTTTTCGAAGTATTGATTTTTCTCGAAATGGCAGCTATTTTAAGAAAGACTTGTACTGGCGAAAAATACACATTTTCCGTAAAATAGTTGCCATTTAGAGTAAAATCAATATTTAGAAAATTTTCTACATACTTTCATAGTTTTTAATATGTAGACAATGAAAATTCTTTGTATTTTATTCAAGGTCAAACTGCGTGCCTGCAATCTTGTACACTGATTCCAAGATTTAGAAAAAAGGCATTCGGCAAGTAGGCCAGTGTGCCACGATTTTGAACATTAAAAAAATTAAAAAATATTTTTTTTTTACTATATTATATATGTATAACAATGTCCTTGAAGTAATTTCTTAATAAAGTTATCTGTTTACACATAAAAAAATCCCAAACTTAAATATCATTTTAGGGCTTCAAAGGTGGCATGACCCCTTAACACGCGTTTATAATTATAACTAGCTTTAATAATTCTAAGTTATTGAATAATATATTACTAGATCTTGTCTTTGAAACCTGTAGTTCTTTAATTGGAAAGAAAAACACAATTATGATAATGATGGTTCTCGTCATTATTATCACGTGTATTATTCTTCTTTTTATATTTTTTTTCAAAAGTGTTTTTTTTTCTCAGACGTAATGTTAATTGAGGAATTAAATATCACACAAGATTCTCTGCCGATTTCATTACTTTTATAGATTTATGTTTATTTTATGCTTATAAGCTGTGTGCAGACAGTACAAAGCGGAAATGAATGTGAAATTAAAAATATTCGTAATCATATTTATATTCACTAATATATTCGTTCAAATTAAATAAAAAGTATTTACTCAGACAGCACACAGAGTTCAAAAAGAATTCATTTGTATATTCAATCGTATGACATTAATTCTAAATTCATTTTCAGTACAAAATAAATTCTTTTTCAGAATTTTTAAAGAATTTAAAAGAATTCTTTTTGCATCTGAAAATGAAGTAAAAATTGATGACATATAACTCATATGATTGAATTCTTTTTTGCTCAATTCTATGCTATCTGGATATGCATTTTTCCGTGAAAAAAAATTCTATTCGTACTCGTATCCATATTCATTAATTATTCGTTCATTTATTTGAATATTGATTATATTTATCGGACACACTAGTCGTGCAATTCGTGCAGCTTATAAAAGTGAGTCGTAAGATCCATGAGATCACAAGATCGTACCTCCAGGAAAGGTTTGAAAATAGCGAATGCCATGTTGAAGATAAAGGACTGATTCACAACGTGGATACCTTTGAGACGAGTGGGCAGACACTTCTGTATGAAATCTACCAGCATTTTGGCGAAGGACGGTGTGATATACGTCAAATGGCTAAGAGATAAACCTTCAACGTCCAAAATGATATGCGCGCCCGCGATCTAAGATACAAAATAAAATTAAGTGCACGTCCTCGTACATCTACTCTCGCGTAGCACTCTAAAAATTTTAGATTTATTTCAAGTATCTGTTTATACCTTAAATATATCTATGCCTTAAATAAATCCATATCTTAAATATATCTATATCTTAAATCAGTCGAAGAAATACGTATTTTTCGGCGAAACTAACCTGAGTTCTGTATTCCACCATTGCCAGAAACAAGACGAATATCAGACCTTTGAAAAAGTCGTTGAGCGACACCTCCTTCGGTTTCCACCGTTTTCCCGCCTCGACCACCAGCACTCTGCATCCCTCTTTAGTACGAAGCGGCAACGGATATATTAAACCGGCGCAAATTGCAACCTTATCTTTATTGATCCGCAAATCGCTATATATGTTTGGATAATTTAGGCGGAACCGATAATATCGTTTTATCTGTTGAGTAAAATATTTAAGCAATTTATTGTTATTGTCAAATTTTGTATTAAATGCAGAACAAGTGCAACATCCTAGATCTAATGAGATGTTTCTCGGTTTCAGACTCATTGTCAGCCGCGACGAATTTGAAAGCAATTCTTCCTCTGCGAAAACGTCGAGAGGAATTATTAAATTACTTAGCGCGCCTTTCCAATTTTTAATTTAAAATTAAATATTATTGTAAGAGAGGTTCGAATTAATTTTCAAATACAATTTAATTTTATTACTCTTGTAATTAACTGAAACATATATATAATAAATCGATTTTTTTCATCTACTTTCTTTCCTGCAGTTTTCATTCAACTCTTGACTTGTGCATATTCAATAGCTAATAATTTAAAAATTCAATATTCCAGAAAAGAGAATAATTGGCAACAAAAAATCTGTGACAATCCGATGGTTTTAGGATCTCTATATAGAAAAAAAAATTAGTTTTAAACCAAAAATAATATTCTCATGTAAATAAGAATATTATAATTTTCTTAGAAAATTTTTAATCTTAATTTAATTGAATGTTTATTAAAATTAATGTAATCAAGTCAAATAATCAAATCAATGTAAATTTTTATTGAATGTTTAAAACCACTCAAGATAACCATAAGGAAGGATTGCTGACACCACTTTATTTTCGGATTATATTGGATTATCCAATACATTACATATTGGGTTTTTTAATCAAAAGATAAAAATAAAACTTTGAAAACATAAATATAAACTAGAATGTATCTTTTATCAGATAATATTGCAGTTTTTTTTTGTAATACTGTTTTAAATTTTGCAATATTTAACATTTTCTTAAGATAAGCAAATGCCTGAAAACCGGCAAAAATAAAAAAGAGAAAAATAGAAATAAAACAATTTTAAGATACTTACTTCAAACATATAAAACAGTCTAATATTAACAATAATACATTCAAAATTATTTAAATTACACAATTTTCAAAGGAAAATCATAAGAATGTTATTTTTGCATTTATAGAATTTGTTTTCAGCTGATTTTATATAGAAGCGTTGTTCACAAATAGATGGGTTTTTACGTATTTAATTATTTAATAGATCATGTTTTTTTTTCAGTATTAAAGTGCAACGTTTAATTTTCGAGAAATGAATGAGTGCCTCTTTAAAGATCTACGTCAGTAACGGCGATTTTCCTCTATTTGCATTCAATTTAACACTAAAAATCTTCTGAAAAAATTATAACATTTCTGCTTGAATATATGAAAATATTTTTTATTTGAGACTGATTTTTCAGTATAATATAATCTTGAGTATTTAATAGAGCATTTAAAATGACTACAGTCATTTTTGTATATAATGTACTTAATCGCCTAGTGCTTAAAGAGAGATTAATTCATAAAGATATTACGAGATGTGACTTACAAGCGAGAAAGCACTTTTCGCATACCATTTGCATGGTCGCAAAAATGTTATATAGAAGTCCTCTATGTCCGGTAGGTGCAGATTAGGTTCCCCTAAAAGAAACGAGAAAAAGAATTAATTTAATAATAAAATCGATGCTACCCTGCGACATGTAATTTTGCGTTCTAGCGTGTGTACAGAATATTTCGCGTATAATTTAATGCAAAAGCGGAAAAGCGGGTCGAGGATAACAAAGACTGCGATGGCACATATAAAATATATAAGGTATACCATACGCGTGATACTTTCCATGATCGCGAGGCAAAATGATTTACAAACAATAACGGATACGATTATCACGGTCTCTTTAAATATTCCTTTCCGTTTTACTTTCTAGGCGTACACTCCCGAAGAGCAAGGGCTCGGGCTGTTGACAGTGCAGATTGTGCAAGCGCACATCAGCTTCTACGGAACTTACCTCGTCATATCGTGATAATCGTAAAACATCAGTCGTAATGTCAACGCGGTGATTGCGCAAGAACGAATAAGAAATGGGTACCTAAAGTTTATACCATATATACCCAAGGTGACTATATACTCAAGGTAAACGGTAAATAGATATTATATTATACAGGACGTCTCCTAAGTATCGTTCAGAGATGAATGTCTTATAAAATCATCTTTATGAGGGAAAGTATATATAGTCTCAAAGACCTCGTTTCAGAGATACAGAGTGTTAAAAATTCTATAATTTTTAATTATTAAGTCTACCGCTTCTTAACATTTTGCTTTTCCACAATTAATATAAGGATTTGCGCCTAATTATTAGTTTGTACACAGAGAAATATTTCTTTAGATTTAACAAATTTCGAAGAAAAGTGTTTCAAACAATCACATTTTTTATGCTAAACAATATAAACGTAACAACGTAACAATAATGTAGTTAGTGCAACAAAATTACAAAATTTGTATTAAACAAAATGTTATGTTAATTTTATTAAAAATTATATTGTTTCAATAATATAAACGTAAGTCAAAAACCGAAGAAACGCGATTTGCGTTAGGTTTCAAAAATTGAAAAATTTTCAAAATTTCCCTGTTAAAAAAAATCGATAGAAAACGATAGGAACTGATAGAATCTCCCAAATATTTTATCGTGTTTTATCGTATCTATCGTTTCACTTTTTCTATTCCGAAAGAAATGTTATCGTTTCCTATATCGTTTTTTATCATTATCTGATAAAAGCAATTTTAATCGTGCAATATCGATAAAATTTCTAAAGTAACATATTGTTTTATATTGTTTTGATAAAATTTATTATAAATAAATAATTAAAACATTATCTTAATGAATTATTTACACATGATAATTCTTTTACGATTCATAACTGCGATTAAAAACGATTATATTGTTTTTATCGTTTTCTTTCGATTTTTTTTAATAGGGTTGTTAAATTTAAAGATGATATCGTTACGTTATTTTACTTTTCTCTGGCAAAAATTTCAATTAATGTTTCGATTATTTATATTACCCGATTTCTGTCTATAATTTTACATTATAACTTACTGTTATTTATAATATATAACTTACTGTTGTTTATTGTTTATTGTATTTTAAGATAATTTATATTGGAGCATCAATTAATAACCTGCTCTGGCTCATAGCCCATTATTTTATTTATTAATTCTACAATTGTCTAAAAATTATCGCTATATTTTCTTTTGAATATACTACACATCCGAAATGAGGCCTTTGACATATTTATATATAAACTTTACTTTAATATAAAATGACCACAAAAAAATGAGCTCTTAAAATAATAAACAGTACTAAAAAAATGACCTGTATAATAATACTTTGTTAGTTACGTTAGGACTTGTCGAATCAAACTTGTAAATTTTTATTTGTTGCAAAAAATAATTTGGATATGTATATCTAATCGCTCGAAAGGCAAGAAGCGTGACTCCATTATTACGTTATAGGCGCGAGCAACTTTCGTTTTTACTCGATTCGTGTGAGGTACGGCTGAATTCATACGCCGTATTCGTGTACTTTTACCGTTTGTGTTAAATTGACCGTTACGACAGAACATGAACGGTAATTGCACGCAAAATTTCGTTTTTGTTCCGGAAACATCGCTCGATCTATCTGACGTTTGTCGGGTAAAAATAGAATTAATCGCTTACGAGTGCGCAACAGACAAAAAAACTAAAAACAGAAAAATTAACCTTATTAGTCGCTATTTTGTGAATTGCATAATTTTCCACGATGATACGGCACTATTGTAATTTACCTAATTAAGAGCTGATACATTTAACATCTTACTGCGCGAGTCTTATTGGAATATTGCGCCATGTTTCATTAGGTATTACGTAAAAGGGAAAATTTTCTTGTTTCTCTCTTGTCATCGCGCCTCCATGCGCGGATTAATTATTTTTAGTTTCACTTCAATTTTTACAAACACGAAACCTAACGCAATTCCGTCTAACACGATACTACCGTGTACACGCGTATACGTTTCTCTAATTAGGTAACAGCAATTTTCGAGAGAGTAGCCAATATATTTTTCGCAAATAGAAAAAAAAGGATATCAAGAGTGACAAGAAAACTCTTTATTTTCACAGTCGCTTTTTTCGCCGCGACGATGGTGCGGAAAAACCAGTCGCAGAGAATGAAAATAGACGACTCCGTAGGAGTTGCGGGAAGAAAGTGACACCGCAAGGACAACGACCGTGCAAAGTCCCCCCGCGAACATTGTGCGGAGGAACTGGTTTTAATGACTCACACTAGTCTGGTACACAAGACTGCGTCATTTTTTTTTCTCTTGCTCCTTGTCTCCTAATCGGAGGCACTGAATTTTAACCGAAGGTAACGCAACCAAAGTTATATCAACACCTGTGTTACGTAGGTATATGATCGAGAATTACGCTACCTGCGAGAAACTCTCTCAGTTCCTTGAAACCTTGTGCGACGACCTCCGGCGTTTCCCGTAATTCCTCCTGAGCCTTCTTGACGAAGAACTCGCCGACTTCGTTCACCTCAACGGCGAGCTGGTACTCGCCGAACATGAGCTTCGGGGCGTTCTTCAGCCAGTGCTCGTACATTTCCTGCTTGCACACCACGGCCAGCGGGTCCTTCATGATCGTGCACGACGCCATTGCCGTTCAACTAGATCGCTGCAGCGCGCACGATGTGGTGGTATATCTGCCGGAAGATCATAGCAGTCGAATTATCGCCCGTCGTGGGTAGGCGTAGACGCGGTCCGGGGCATGATATCTCGCTAACGCACACGCGCTACATACGTCAACCTTCCGAGCTTTGTGAAGATAGAAGAATAATTTTCGACGAATGCACGAAAGTGAAATGAGACGCGGGAGAGACCGAGAAATGCCACTTTTATATTACGCGCTCCGTTCCCCGTCGGTCGAGGATCTACGTGTTCGTCAGAATCCTTCCAGCTGTACTTATATATACCGCCACGGAAGTAAATGTACGGTCGCGTGTGCGCGGGTATGTGCGTTGCATGTGTAGAACAAGTTTTGCATCGCAACACGAGAAGCTGAATCGAACGTCTCAGCACGTTTGCGCAAGAAATTACGTGAGATCTTTATAATGAAACAACAGGAATTCTCGAATTTTCTTCTTATATTCTGATAAAACTGCTGCTTATCTGCATTGACTCGACAAAAAGAAAACAAAAATGCTTATTTCCAAGCATTAGTGCAGAAATTTACAAACATTTTAACTGAAAAATGCATTTTAAATTCGACGCATGCAACAACTCACGTTTTCGAAGCATTTAACAAATTTAATGCACATGTCTAATTTCTTTTTCAACAGCGATTTAATTTGCCGAAGTTTTTAAGAGTTTATAATGTAAAGCCCGATTTTACTTTCGGAAGCAATAATTTTTCAAAAATGTTCAACTCTTCTGGTAATATTAAATAATACCGGAAAGCAAATCGCAAATTATTAGTCTGAAATCGTGAACGCTTCAATTAGACTTCGCATCCTCCTATAAAGCGTACTTCCGAACCCACTTCAGAGATAACCGTCATTCTATAATACGGCTGTTACACGGCCTGTAATCTGCCATTAGCCTATTCATTTCGACAATCTTAATTTTGACTCACTGTTACGTAAGAACACCAAGCTGCTCATTTGGCCTGTACCACTCTTACATCCTCACCGCGAAATAAATTTGAGAGAGATGTTTGTCTTTGACATCCCAATTTCCTTGAATGACTCAAGGGATCGCACGCTCTCGCTAATTAGTAAAAGCAATTGTTTCATAGAACACAAGCACTTCCAGAGAAATATCTTCGTCCATTACTTTGTTTCGTCGTTAACAAACTAGGCGTTCATTCCGCGGTGACGGTGAGCGTGAAATTTCGAAAACTCCTTCCTCCACTTTTCCCCGCTTGTTTGACATCGTATTTACATTATGCATTCGCTCAACGTATGCGTGGATATACTTATTACGCAGAAAAACAAATTTTCCTCCTTGAAAAGTATAATTTACTCGGTTAGTAATTTTTTCTTTCGAAGAACCAGTTTTTTCCCTGAGATAATAAACGTAAATATGGTTAGAATTTACGCAGAAGTATTATGTAAAAGAAAAAACCAACCTGTGATACTTATGTCAATTTTATACATCGATTTACTCATTTTACTGGTCAGCGTATCGCGATTATCGTCGTTTTTCGCTGTTTATTACATACATTTATATTGAAAGCATAAATATGCTATTATTTTATAAGCAGAACTATATGCGCATTTGGTACGCAGAATAATATATTACTATTGTTATTATTATTATTATTACATACGCAGAACTGTGCGCATGTCAGTATTCAGAACTGTATAAACTTAGATTTACATAGAAAAGAAGAGAGACAGCACTAAATCTGTTAAAAATTGTCTTTTCAAAAGGAGGAAAAAATTTAAAGGCATTTCCTATGTCATTATTTCTACATTTAATCATGTGAAATGGATGATAAACGCATAAATTTTAGAGGTATTCTTTTGGGAAAAAGTTAATCTATTGAATCTACAATTGCTAGAATCTATTGTTTCGTAATTAAGTGTTTAAATGGGACGTTTGAGTCACAAACAAAGTGAACAAAGTGCGATTTTCGTGCAGTGTAATAAAACTATTTAAAAAATGCTAAAGAAAAACGTTATTAATACTCTAATGAGTTTCAAATTCACGATTATCATTTTCTAGCATGTAATTATTGCCACGCAGCACTTGATTTATTGTATCACATCACATCGCGGGGTTGGGCAAAATACATCATTAAAGTATTTGAAATATAAAGTACTGGCAATCTTAGTATTTGAATTAAAATATAAAATACTTTATAAAATCTTTCGATTTGAAATACAAAATACTTTTAAATTGTTTATTTGAAATACAGAATACTCTTTAGCTCGATCTTTTAATTACAATAATATAATAATGTTAAACTTTCTCAACAAATCTAAAAGCGCTACAACATTACGCGGAAATTTTATTTCACTTGCGTTAGAGATTCTGACTAACCAGATCCATCTTCACTTTTCAAACTTTTATAGAGAGAGAAAGAAAAGTTGTCTCATCCTCTAGCATTCTTTAACAGTTCTATTGTTCTATATCATCAACTGCATGAGAATCGCACGAGAAATCTGCTTTTTTGTGCGAAATCATGAGATTTGGTACAACAGTGACTTGACACGGCTTGAAACTTAAGGAAAATAGTAAGCGTCGCTAATTTCCATGTAAGAAAAATTTAAGTTATTATTATTATTCAAGGATTTTTATCAAAGTTTTTTTTAGTATTTCAAATATATTGAATAACTTCTTTGAAATACAAAATACAAAATATTTTTATATGCTCCGCTGAAATACAAAATACAAATTGCATATCAAATGCAAGTAGGTATTCAAATATGCCCTGCAGCCCCCCTACTGTATTATACATATATAGGCAATTCAATTCTTTAAGCTTTTATTATTAATCTTAGTACTACAAGAAGAGAGAGCGTTCAAATTTAAATTATAATTTAATATAATTATAAATAAAAATATTAAAAAATTGCAACGTAAGTTATATTATTTTTCAATGTAAGGAGCGCGCTATTTCAACATTCTGTCCCTTATTTACATCTAAATGACGAAAATAAGGCTCGTAATAGTGCGCATCTCTGTTAATATTGACATACTTTAATTTTTAATGTATCGACAACATTATCGTTCCAGTAGTTATCATGTTGTAGTATTTTTTAATAAAAAATCTTTTAGATGCACTAATCCACTCTATGCAAGTATCAAAGTACATAAGTCTATTATTTGTTCACCGAGCTTTGATCTTTCATTAAAAGTTACAAAATTTAATTTATGCGCATGAAGACCAAGGACATTATGTTGAAAAATATAATATGACTTATTATTACATTGCTGTATTTATTTTATTTTTTTAATAATTATTGAATTATAATAATTATTAATAATTTTAATAATTATTGATTTGTAATTTAAATTTAAATACGCTTTTGTATTACAGATTTCGCTTTTTAATATCATAGCTATAATAATATGAGATATAAAACGATTAATATACTAACTACATTAAAACGAATAATATATTAACTACATTAAAAAGAAAAGAAAATTAAAGTAAGAAGAATCCGTTAGTTTCTTTATTTAAAAAAAAATACTTACTGTTAGATAAATAAAAAAATTATAAATGCATAATGTAATCATGCATGCATGCATTTTCTGACAAGTGTACTTCAGTAATAACTTAGCTATATACTATATACATACTTCAGCAATAACTACTAACTCTCAGTACTTTTTAAGAAGCAAGCATTAATTATTATTGCAGATAAGAAAAGATGTAAAGAAATATAAAATGGATATTCTCAAATATAGAGAAATATAAAAATTTCAAAATTGAAGAGGACAAACAGATCTAATTAAATTTCATATATTTTTTACAAATACATGTATTTTTATAATTCATGTATTTTCGATCGAAATTTATCATTTATTAAGAACAATAGAAACTATGAACGAAATGTAAAAAAGATGCAAATACTCACTAGAATTATTTCAACGTTCTCGCAGAAATCTCGAAGATTGAACAGTTAGCTGATCGCACGTCGATCCTCGAAGTCGCGCGTACCCTCTTGTTCTCCAAACAAGTTTTCACGTCTTATACAACTGTGCAATCACCGAGTCTTCGATTCACAACTTCACCGAGATTTTTCGATATTATTGAAACAGGCAGGAGAGCGCCAATGACCGCAGACAGAGCGTCTGGAATTCGCACTGGTCTGTCGTTTCTCTCTCCCGACTCGTCGCGAATGGCGCGCGAATGGCGAGTCGCGGAAGGCGAAGAAAAGGAAAGACCTCCTGGAAGACTGGGTCAGTACTGTGATGCACGAATCGTCGATGGGAACTGCGTTGAAACAATCCAGTCAGAATGTACGTTCGAAAGCCGCAGGTCTTCCTTGCCCCTCCCCCTTCTTTTACGTGGTGTGACGTTACGGAGCGTGCGAAATGATATTATCAAAGTTCATTAAATTTACGTTTGATAGCAGCCAATATGCAATAACAAAATAATTACGCTTATATGTAAAAATATAAAATTTAAATATTGGAATCCCTGGATTTCGTGGTTCCTTAATAATACGAATTAAACGTTTCAGAAATGTATGCA
Organism: Wasmannia auropunctata; assembly: GCF_000956235.1. NCBI lineage: Eukaryota > Metazoa > Arthropoda > Insecta > Hymenoptera > Formicidae > Wasmannia > Wasmannia auropunctata. The sequence continues at coordinate 78,316 of NW_012028168.1, forward strand.
GTTCAACGCTAAAAAATCAATCCTAAATCAATTCATAAAAAAATTAAAGAAGTAGGTCAAGTTGCACAAGAAGTCAAATTCTTCTACTCTGCAAGTGCAGCAATATAGGTTTTTATTTTTACTCATTTTTTTTATAAAACTCTTTTTACCAATTTTTTTCTCTGTGTTTAGTATTTTATTTAAATTTAATTTTAAAGATACAAGAGGAAATGACATATTTTCTCAGTGAATAACTAAATGTGATATTTTGTAATAGAGGTGATATTATGTAACATAATATGTAAATATAGTAGTTTTATAATACAGTATATCAATTTTATGGTACTAATAGGGTAATAAAATCGCAAATTTTCTGTTTAATTTAATAACCTATTCTAAGATTTTGCTGTTTTTTTACATCTGTGCAGAATAAAAATGATAGACATTATTCAGTTTCAAAATCGACTAACTTTCTCCAGTCTTCAAAACCTGTTTGACAAAACCAGTTGAGCGAATTATAGTTCAATAAATAGAAATTGTTGTGTAATTCTCGTATTATGCAAGTTTTGTTAATTAATAACATGAATTTTTCTTTTTGTTCAAAAAAGAGATCTTATTAGTTTGAATGAGAAAAATTTAAATAAGAAAAATTATCCAAGTTTTTTTGCCAAATAGAATTTCAAGTGAGTTTAACGACTTTTGTCAATAGGCCGATTATCTGGATACAAATTTCGTTACATAAGTGAAATAAAAATAACAAATAAAAAAAATTATAAAGACGCGCGAGCAACGTTACTATATATATTGCTAAAATTTCTATATTAACGCAACTTTAGACAAAAGTTCGGCAAGTCTGAATCAAGATTCGGCCGCATATTCGAAAAAATCGCGCGATTGAGCTGTTTTGAAATGGAAACGTCTAAGCATTGAATTTCGAGCGAAATCAACGTCTAAACTGTTTAATTACGTTACAATGTATGGAACATTAATTTAGATATTTATGAACAATTAAGAAAAATTAACCACAATTCAATGAAAAATAATTTATTTATCGCAAATAAAAATAATTATTTTATTTGTTTCTTTTCTTCGTAACACATAATAATAATAACTTTATGTATAAGATTACGAACAAGTCCAGTAGTTATAAAGAAAATAAAATAAAGAACTGCAGTATTTATAAATTTGTATAATATCAAAAAGGTATAGATAGTGCTCAAGGTTGTTACTACAACGTTACTTAACTTATATGTATAAAAAAATAATAATTGCATGTTTTCAAGAAACATGGTTTAATGCAGATTGCACGAGAAGACAAGCGTATTTATACGTATTCAAATTAATTGAGCCTATGAGATTTAATAAAATTAATGGACAACGGTGAAAAGTAAGAGAATGAAGAGGAACAATTTTATGTTTGAAGATTAAAATGTTTAACTGCTAGGAAACGGCGGAGTTGAATTCATTTATTGAAAAGGAAAAAAAGAAAAGGTCATGTCAGCGGATGTCGGAATCAATATGTTCTTTACTTGAATTCAGTTTCGAACTCTGCATATACGATTCCCACACGCGAAAAATTCAAACGCTCCTCAAGCTCGATATTCGAACTTTGAATTGTTGGATAATTTCGTGTCCCGGTGACCAAGAATTATGAATAAAAAGAATAGCTTTTTAACGTTATATTTAGAATTCATTATGTGACTGATATTTAAATTATACCATAAAATTATTAAGAAACGAAAAACACCAATACGGTCCAAGCGGATCTTGGTGCTCGATAATATTATACTATGCGAATCTTACAATTTATCGGTTCGATTAATATCAACTTAATTTGTATTTAACATTAACGGTCTATCCTGATACTTAATTGTTCATAAAATTATATCACATAACAACATAGAGTTTAAAGAAATTAATAGATACAATAGAATATTGATAGAGGTCTAGGCCACGTTGATGAGTCGCGAATTTTAATCAACAGTTGCCCTCTGAACCGGATATTGACGCTGCGCCAACGTTTGAATGCGATACGAGTAGTACATATCTTTGAAGTAATGCTATTATAACTTCTTTATAAGCATGACAACACGTTTTTTACTGTACCTTTTACTATTTTTATAGACGAGCCATAAGCATAGTGATCAAATCACATTGCATTTCTTGTATTTACACGCAAATATTTATAAATAGCTAGCGTATAAAACTATACCATCTTGTCGTGTTTTCATTTAATTTAATGCGAATGTGTACTTTGTCTCACTAAACGTTTGTTGCATAGAATTCAGCTAGTTCAAATGCGCAGATTCTTAATTGCATGTGCTACTCATATAAAAAAAAAGTATAGTATGATCGCATCTTTCCAGCGTTCTTGGTTGGCTAAACATCTATAATTAATGCTTTGTTGTGCATCTCTGCTGTATGATTTACAGAGTTAACAGAATTCTTTACTCAACTCTGATGTATCTCCGTGAATTATTACATCATAACATAGATTCTCACTCTAACCTGTCTTCTGATATTCGTCAGTAATATCAACACTCTTGTTCTTCTCATTGTACAAGAAAATTTCAAGATGCAATTTCAGATTTTGCTGAAAAATTCTATAATACAGTAATGCACTTCCATTATCTATACTTATATTTCTTTCTCTTCCTTTAAATCAGCTGCAACTTAATTCATTGTCGCGCATTATAATTGATGTAGCCATAATATAACATACTATTATAACTGCATAGATGTATCTAAGATGAAACAGGGAGGGGATTGAGCTTGTCTCTTTCCCTAAATGTTGGTAAGGAAAAATAATTAAGTTATAAAAATTATTTTTTATAATTAACGATGTTAAACGCTTATTGATTACGGTGTAAGATTAGAAGGTGCAATTACGATTTAACCAATATATTACTGTGATTTTCTGGAGGACATTTCATATATAGTCATACCTACATATATAGTTACTACATGTATACTATAAGTGGCATATATTTACATATCTCTCTCCGCATAATAAGTAGTAAATACTACTACTATAATAGCAATATTATATATACTATAATACAGTCGAACCTCGATAACTCGAATTTTAAGAGACCAGAAAAACTGTTCGAGTTATAAAGTTTTCGACTTATCGAAATTCGAATAAAAGAGGGTTAACATATGAAAATTCGACTTACGTAAGCTTTGTACAAGAGTTTATAATAAATGGCTTTTAAAGGAAAAAAATCAATATCTAACAGTGAATTATTTATTGCATACATATGATAAATGTAACCATAAAACAAATTAGACTACTTACTCGGTTATACATAGCTATACAACTTCGAATTATAGAGGTAGCGACAATGAAAGTTAGATTTATGGAGATGAATTTCGACTTGTAGAGGTCTGGCTACTTTAAATTCGAGTTACAGAGGTAAAATATATATCTAAATGCCTGACAAATAATACGAGTTAAGGTAGGTTTTATTTCGATTTATAGAAATTTTCCGCAGCGAAGCGAAAGAGGACGAACAAAATTTTCGTCTTAGAGAGGTTTTCTTAAAGAGGAGTTGCAGAGGTTCGACTGTATATATATATAGTAGTATTAGTAAATGTAGTAGTTCAATAAATGTTCCTCACACAGAAGGATTTTGTTTTATAAATGAGAAATCCCGATCAATCTGTCATCTAGCGTTACATGTCTTAACTCGTTAGATAGTTTAATCGCAGTAGTTTTCTTGTGGAAATACGTAGTTAGAAGAAGTACTAATTAATAAATTCACCGAAAATCCTCGAAAACTGGTTCTAATATAAGGGTTGTAATAATTAAATTTTGTGCTCCCCAAAGATAAATTTTTGCTTCCCCTCCCGAAGTTCTGAAAACGCCAAGATGATGTGGATTAATATTCAGGTAGGATATCATATCAGCCGCTGGGCTACCACACCTTTTGTACGCCTCTGTTATTTTATTTTTATCTCTGTAGCTTTATAACTGTGTAATACTTATCAAATTTGTAAACTATTGTATATAATAAATTATTATTATTATTGTTATTATAAGAATTGCTTCCATCTGCGTAATAAGGTAAAAGTACTACTGGTTAATATTGCAGATATGCAAATTACATTGCTCCGTTGATAGAAAAGTGACATAAATAAAAAATTAGCATTTTTCAGGTAATGAAAAGTAATCTAAAATCTTGAAAAATATTACGTATTAACGATATGTATTGTAGATTACTAAGTAAATTAGAATCTTACCGTTCTTGATGTTCTAATAAAACAACTATAAGTAAGTGAAACCAAATACGACAAACTCGATCCCGTATGTACAGAGTGTCCCATTTTATATTTGACAGTCAAATATTTGGAAATCGCGAGGTTTGAGAGAAAAATGTTTCAGGCAAAAGTTTTGGGACTTCGAGGGGGACATAAGATGATAACATATTGGTATGACCCTGAGTGACGTCGTCAAGATCAGGACAAGGTTACTTTGAATTTTTTAAATGAAAATCCTTATTTTTTATTGCATATTCTTGTAGGTTATATCGAGAGCTTTTCAAAACACATATAGATAAATGTTTTTTGGTTAAGTAAATCTCGAGTTATAAAGCTTGATAGTTACAGTACCACCGGCATTAGCATTATCTAAAGTGTCCGAGCAATGGCTGAAACCTTTTGAATGTTATTCAGGATCATAATTTTGACAATATGTGTCAAGGCCGTGATTATTAGAGATTGTTTCTCTTATTTTCATTTTTGAAAATTATTTTTATTTTATGGAAAAAAAACAGAAACATCCTCCAACAATTATGATCTTGACACATGTTGTCAACCTCATAATCCTGAACAACGTTCAAAAGATTTCCGCCATTGTTCGGACACCTTGGATAATGCTAACGTGGTACTGTAACTTTCAAGCTTTATAACTCGAGATTTACTTAACCAAAAAACATTTTATCTATGTGTTTTGGAAAGCTCTCGAAATAAGAATATGCAATGAAAAATGGGGATTTCCGTTAAAAAAATTCAAAGTAACCTTGTCGTGACCTTGACGACGCCACTCAGAGTCAAACCAATGTTATCATCTTATGTCACCCTCGAAGTCCCAAAACTTTTGTCTGAAACATTTTTCTCTCAAACCTCGCAATTTCCAAATATTTGACTATCAAATATAAAATAGGACACTCTGTATAACGCTTAGACTGAGAAAATTTTGAATTATAAATATCCGGATTATACGAGACTCATTTTTAAAACGTGGGAATAAATTTTTTATTGTAAAAAAAGTGAAGAAATAACTTAATATTTAATTATGACAGCAAATTATTTTTATTTTATCTTAAAACAAGAAGAGTTTAAAAATTCTACTGAATTTAATTTTTAACAAAATTTTATTGTTAATATTAAATATATAAATGGAATAATGAGACATTTAAGAATATTTTAAATCTAATAAAATTACCAACAAAATAAATCCACATTATACAGAAATAATCTTACCGTAAAATAATTGCCATTGCCACAGCGATGAACTGACTGTACTAAAGTAAACCAGTTTCAAAAAGAGCGTGTAATATGAGAGCAATTTACCGCATAATTGAGGGTTGCCACAAACTTTATTTCTTTTTAATTTCGAAACTGTCTTGTATAAGTACATACATGTATGCGGAAATCTATTGTGTTTGCTTAAGCAGTTTGTGACATTATTAAATATTCAATAAAATTAAATAAATATGACCACTGAAAAAAGTAATCTTGCAATTGCAGCGAGAATTATTTAGGTGCGAAAAATTAGCTAAAACGAATAAGTGATTAGTAAGCACTGCGATACCATATATGTTTTGTATTTAATCAATATAGATAACAGAGAAAGAAATTATATCTAAACTATTTGTCAAATTTAGCAAGAAAGTTCCTCTATGACGTTTAATCAGTCCAGATTCCAATCCAGACTCCAATCATATTTAGTTATGAGACCTGTATTTTCTTGTATATATTTTTAGAATATTGCTGCTATAAATTCTACGTATGATAATTTTTTAGCAGATACAAAAAACAGCGATATAATTTGAGTGTAATATTTAGAATTCCAGCTGAAACAGCGAAACATTTCCCTGAGTGGCTAATAAGGAAAATCGTCAAAATAATTTTCTGCACTATCTACGAAAATAATTGAATAATTGAATCCCCGGCCGCTATTTATAAGCATTCACATAATATGCGCGGTTTCCGGATCTCTTTAATTTAATATTACCTAATATGTTAAATGTTAACTTCTATAACATTTTCTGCAATTGCAAATGCTGGTAACAATTAAATTATGTTTATCGAAAGGCCGCAAACATTTTATGGTTAATTCTATTAGCACACTTCCGTCAATAATTTTTGTCGGTAACAAAATATGACTTTATTGGCAAAATATGACAGAATGATAAGCTAATTGCAAGCAGTTATCAAACATATTGATGGCAAATAACAAGCAGTTTTGCTATTGCAAATAGTGCATCTTGCAAAAATGCAACAACGTTGTATGTTGACGACAAATGACTCGAATTAGTAAATAGATCTGTCCTGGATTTGTTGTATCAATCTGTTGTCGCATTGTTTATATATTGTCAGATCTGCTCTGGTATTGTCATCAATTTGACTGCGAAATATGTTCTTCAAAATTGATTTACATTGGAGAACAACTGGAGAGACATATGGCTTTGGCATTTTTGTTCCGGTAGTATTTGTTTCCCATTTGGCAACATTCCACAACCAAAATGTTTGCTGAAGTAATATTCTATATATGCTTCCGCTAATTTCGGTGTTGTTGCGCAGTTTTTTGCTATAATAAAAAAGCGTAATGACACTAATCATCGGTAGCGTGTACAGAAACTGGAAAGTTTCTAGCTTTAGAATGTGAACACTGTGAACCAATATATAACGACTGTTCTATTTTTGTACAGTCTTGTGTAGTCTTGTTATTCCTGTAGCTATATATGACTATGTATTACAAATTATGAAATAAAATATATATTAGTATAGTCAATATTTTCATATCTGTAAATACATAATTAATTTCTTATAATCTTGTTATATATAGATGATAAAGGACTTAGCATATATTTTGATATGTATTTAAAAATGTTTCCGTAATGTAGAATATGTCATTTGACGCCGTTACAGTTTAGTGACAAAAAGTATTTAGCTTATCATTCTGTCATATTTTGCCAATAAAGTCATATTTTGTTACCGACAAAAATTATTGACGGAAGTGTGCTAATAGAATTGACCATAAATATACAATAAAAGTTTGCAGAATTATATAATTTTCTTGACATATTTTAAATGGATTTACGAAAGACAAAAGAAAAGGTTTTTTATTATGTATAATAACTTTGTAATGCAAATTGTTTACACAATTGCAATAAAAATAACTCGAAGAAAATAAAAATAACTTGTTTTTATATGTTTCAATGACGTCAAAAGATTATGAAATTGTTTATTAGTCATATAATATGTACAGAAATACAAATATTTTTTATTGCTGTTAAATAATTAATTGGAAATGAAGGAATTAAGAATCATTCAAAAAGAGTAAAATTAACAATATCTATTTCTATACACACATAGAAATATAAGAGCTCTACACGATCTAAAACATAAAATAAAATGTTTACATTTGAATTATCATAATAAAATTAGAAAGAAAATAAATTGGAAACTGAGATAACGAATGAGAAAGTTTTTGTAATATTTTCAAATAAAATAAAGAGAGATCACACATCTATTACACATAAAAATTATTTGATTGAATTTAGTAAAAACATTCTTATTTTTTTACATATTATAATTAATATCAATAATATAAATAATAAGAAGTAAAGAGCCAAATTTGGCCCAGGCTAGATGTTGGTTGTCCAACAATACTCTTAATTTTTGTTAAATCTTTAAATTTTAGCTATTGTAAATTATTGGGCAACCAACATCTAGCCTCGATCGAATTTGGCTCTTTTCTTCTTATTTGTCGTATACATATATCGGTCTTGTTTGAAATTAGTAATATAATTATTACAGCATATTAATATTATAATTAAAATATTATACTGTAATTATAGTATTACTTATTAGTCTTATTATACATAATATGAAACATTACATACTAAACGTTTGATATTTAAAACACATTTTAATGATTCATATCTACTAACATAAATCAAAGTTTCAAATTTATAAACTAATATTTATTAATTTTTGCAATATTATGACAATTCCTGCGCTATAACATTCTTTGTTATCAATTTTTTATAACAGGACTATACACTTTTCTTATTAACAAAACAAATATAAAATATACTTCATTTTTAAAAAAGATTTATATATAAAATATGTACATGTATCATTTTTGAAATATCATATACACAAGATTATCATATATACAATTTTTTAGATTGTCCATTGTCCGGAATCTATTTGAATTTATAAAGAAAAAAATTTAATATCTAGCAACAAACATCTTTATAATGAAAGCTTATTCATTCTTACGATGTCCATAAGTGTTCCATTCTGTAAAACAAACAAATAAATATATTAGTGTTTTGGATTTGCTGTGCGTGTGTGTGTGTGTGTGTGTGTGTGTGTGTGTGTCTATCTGATTTTACATACACACATATACACACACACACACTTTTATATATAGCGCAAGAGATAAACAAACGCTAGCGTTTTTCAACTCATTAAAGGCGCCCATCATTTCATTCTCAAGATAATTTATCTTCAACAAGAATTCTTTATGAATTTCAAGAAACATGATTCTTTTTAAGTAATTCGAAAAAAAGTAGAACAGAAAAATAATTTCAAGAAATCTACTTATTTCAATAGAT
>NW_012028168.1:87166-91328 GCF_000956235.1 Wasmannia auropunctata
TTGCTGTGTGTGTGTGTGTGTGTGTGTGTGTGTGTGTGTGTGTGTGTGTGTGTGTGTGTGTTACAATTTTAAACTTTTATAACTTTTATTCTCTATATGATAAATTTAATTTGTAAAAAATATTAGAATTGAATTTAATAAAGTTTAGTTTGTATTAAAAGTGATTTATATAAAAATATTTCTAACAAATTATTCAAAAAGAGTTGGATTGATCTAAGAATAAATTAATGCAAAAATAAATAAATAACGCAAAAGTTTTTCTTATAATTTTTTATACGATTTTTCAAAATTCTCGTATGCTTTTATAATTTTTTAGAAAATGTTTTTTTATATACACACACATATATATATTTCTTTTTTTTATCGATTTATTTTCGATATATATCTACCTCTAATCTTGTCTTCGTAAGAAAATGCTACTGGATACCAATCGGCACCGCTATAATCTATTTCTGGCAATTCACCATCATAGTTTTTCGGCAAATGACTCGGTGGGATGTGAGTGTGGAGGGAAGACATCTTGGAGCCATGGAAGAACATGCGTGTCCTCAATTTCTCTTTCACAAATGGTTTAATCATTTGCCACACCATATTAAACAACCACGGTTGTTTGACAAAATGCACCTAAGGAATATTGAATATAATTAAAATATGTAACATATTTATATAATTAGAAATATTTAATGATTTGATTTATATAATATTTACGTAATAATTGATTTTTTCCAGAATATAAAATGGTTACTATTACATATGAACTAGAAATAAAAAGCAATGATACTTATTCTCAATATTTGATCCATGTTACAAGATTTTAAAAGTATGTAACTCCTTCTATTCTCAAAACAATTTTTTTAAACTGATTTTACATATAATTTTATATGATATTAATTACCGCCTTTAAACGCATTGGCATTGCTTCTTGAATAAAAGTAAGGAGTCTCATGCTCCAGGCTGGCGACAGTCCTGTGACTTGTTTCATGGATAGTCCGTCAAAATCCATTATGACCACGGAACCATATATCTGAAAAAGAATAAGCACTTGTAATTAAATAATTAATAAAACTAAAATGTTGATTAAATATATACTTCCGATTATTCTACAGATTATTTAATAATTCCGACATATCTAATTTTTATAAGAAAAGATTTAATGCTATCTCGTTTTTCTTCTCTCTCTCTCTCTCTCTCTCTTCCTCTCGCTTCTCTCTTTCTGTCTTACATTGACATTAGATTATTCATCGGATCTCTTATCAATCGAGCAAAGTGCAATCATGCCTGATTCGCGCTTACATCCGGCCGTCAAAATTAGGTCGAATACTATAACTTCATTAAAATTAAAATAGTTACTAGTTAAATTAAATTAGGACACACAAATAACTTTTGTGTGTGTGTGTGTGTAAAATTTAATAATTTAACTGCTAATCCGTATACAATCTATATATCTATAAGCGTTTGCGGTTGTTATACATGCATATATCTAGCATCATCATATTTCGACTGTGATTTAAATATAAATATTGTATTATATACTGAAGATCCAATGTTCGGAAACGTTTGTTATAACGAAATAATAATCCAAAAATGAATTTAACATTTTGGCTCATATAGCTCCTTTATGTTAATTTGAATTTTAAATCATCTGAGTTATTTATAACTGAAATTTTATTAACTAATTATTGACCAAAATTATCTTTGTTAATTTCGGTTAATAATTTAACAATTCTAATGACAAATAATCAACGTTGTTAAATATTTTTTGCTTCTTCTGGCATTGATTGCAAAAGTTTAAATTTCCTTTTTGCATAGTCAAGGCAATGGAATTTTGCTGATCGTGAGTTATCGCGCATTCAATTCGATGATTATACACACGTGTCACACGTACATATCCACAGCATTAATTCATTCTCTTGTAATACACAAGGATTTGTATGCGAGACTTGTACATGCAAAAATTAAAAACAGAATATCTAATTTAAACTTTTCCATCACATTTTCTTAATATTGTAATACATTACTTAATATCTCAAATATTTAATTTAAATTTCCTTCACATTTCTTTACATATTGGAAAGTATTGCTTAATACCTGAAACTAATTTAATTCCTGCATGTATATGAGGACAAGCTACGTCAAATTATGATACTTCAAATAAAAAAATAAAATAAAGTCTAAATATACGAGCAAAGATTGGATAATAAAATAATATAATATATTCTTTATTAATCTATAAAGTTGACAAGATGAAATGTTTTGGTTTACCTAGCCATCTTCAGCTATCTCAATAATAATTTACATACAAAGTACGAAACGTAGGTCAATTACAGAGAACAGAGGCACATCTTGCGTTTATTACAGAATGTTATGTATGTAAAATGAGTAAAAGCAATAATTAATATATATTAAAATAGTTATAGATCGAGGTCAAATAATAAAAGAATGCGGAGCAGATTCATTATCGCCATACGAGAATGGGCAGAGTCAACTAAGGTGAAGCATTCCAACCGATGTGAACGGCCGAATTAATCAGAAATGTATTGTGAAAGTGAGCGGATTGCAGATCGGCTTATTCAGATAGACGACTACTATCGTATTCATTGAGGTTGAAACGTAAAATAATATTTGATTCATATACCTGCGTTTCCGGTTCTTGAAGGGCCAGCTGGTGTATCAAGTAGAAAAGCCGGAAAATTTGGTCGGAGTTGACTTTCGATGGATCCCAGGTTTTGCCGGCATTCACAACCATCACCCTGCGATTTTTGTGATCTAGGTTTGTAAACACATTGACGACATTGTACTTGGTGAAGGCCTCTTTCTCGTCGCTCGGCAATAGATTGTGCAGCAGGGCTGCCTGCTTCACTTTGAAGTCCGCGACGCGTCTCATCAGCGCCAACGCACTCTCTGGATAAAATTTGCACGGCCGGAGATAGATCATAAGGAAATCATCGTCGGTGGGATAATAAATCGTTTTGTCCTCTAAAAACAGAAAAATTCGTAGTTTTACTTATTTTAATAATATTGATGGTAATGTTTTAATGGTAAAATTTTTTTAATGGAATAATATGATTTTTTCTAATGAATATAATTCCTCTAATTATTCTACATATAAAGTATTAAAATTATCGAAAAATCAGTGTTTTACGAGATATTTTATATTTTATCTTGACATATATATTTCGACATAAAATATCTCTATTTTTATGCACAGAATAATGAGATGAATTGATTGATGTAAAGAAAACACACAGTTACTTTGCAAAAAATATGTAAAATTGCTTTTTTAAAGCAACTGTATATGTTTCCTTTACACTAATCAATTCATCTCATTATTCTGTGTATATTAAGATACAATTATCAAGAAATTAATAGTTAACGAGATGTTTCATGTTGAAATATGATAAATTAATAAATATCTTATAAAGTGTTGATTTATCATATTTTATGTCGAAGTATAATAAATTATTAATTATCTGATAGTGTTGATTTTTCTATAACTGTACCTCAATACTTTTATATACAGATTAGAGAAATCATATTATTTAAAAAAATCATGCCATTCCATTTAAAAAAATAGAGGATCCTCCATGTGATCTTGAAAAATCGATTTTTTTGTAAAATTGATTTTATCATTATGTCTTTCCCTTCATATCCTATAACTTAATTTTGTCTGAAACATTTTTTCGTATCTCCCATATTTTTTGAGATATTTGCCTAAGGAAAATGGGACTGTATACAAAAGTATCTATATACAGGTATTTATATATTATAAAAATATATATGTATATTTTATATACTTATTATATATATATATATATATACATATATATACACATAAATATGTATATAGATATAATATAACATTATACCATATTTCTTTTATGTATTGTATTGTACTCTAGAATTGTATTTTAGTCTATTGCCTGTGCGTGTGGCTATGTAGCGCGAGATCAGAGTTATTCTATTCGTTAGTCTTGTGCTAGGATGATGTCCGAATAATAAGTATTTCAGTTTTGAGGAGTATTGAGACTAAATTCACTTTATTCGAATGTACAGTATAGAATCAGCACGTCTGATCGCGTCGGAGTGTTTCGACCGAATCCGTTCCTTTTGTCCATCGCGCGGTCGCTAAACCTCTCTCGTCTCTTCCGCTTTGCTGTTTTCC
>NW_012028168.1:92675-99563 GCF_000956235.1 Wasmannia auropunctata
TTTTTAAGTTATCGTGACCTCTTTTTGTGTGGCGAACAGCTGATCCTACCGTGTCATCATCTAATCGTGTGTTTCGCAGATGTTTCGCAGATGTTTCGCAGATTTCATAAGTAACGAATATTTTAAAGCGCGGGCTAACTTCGAGGTAGCGGCGATGCAATCGCCACAGTATAATCCCTATATTATTGTAAATTCAATCACACAGCAATCATACATATCCGAGGACACAATAATAATAATAATAATTTTATTGAAATGCGGTATAAATAAAAGAAGAAAAAGTGAGAATTAATACATAATAGAAAGGAAGATACACTTCAAAAGGTCAGCATGATGCTATTCTGAAGTCTAAACCTGACAAAAATTAAAAATAAAAACACAACTAAAAATATACATTAAAGCAAAAGCAATAGGTATACAATAATCGTGACAGTAAATAAATTGCTGGTACAACAATACAAGAAAAAGATAATGTATATTTATAGCTATATTAATCAAAAATGGTAATATTAATTTGAAGCTATTATTAGAAATAAGATATTGGGAAACAGCATATGAATAGCCGGTACGTGCGTGTTTCTTTTTTTATACAACGCAACAATGACGACTAATGATTCATCACCAGCTGATCATGCCTCTCTTATCTGTCAGAATCATCGGACTTTGTATCGTTCTGTCACGTTATCGAAATGTGCTTCCCGATACAAGGTACACAGTCAAACGCAGTATGTGTCACCATAATCAACAAAGTTGCGCTGTGTGGACTTTTGAATGAGACTGAACGATCGAAGACGAAGTAATCGGTGAATGAGGCTGGTTTGCAATTATTCATCATTAGGTCTGTGAACAGCATGTTAAATCCGTTAATTCTGACCATGGTGCTTTCGCACTCGTTCTTCCTCGTTCCACGCTCGTTACGACGGTCATCAGGATCGCTCCGGGGCGACTTTGCGTGCGAGGTCACGATGTCCGTTCTTAAAGCAATCGCCTCGGTGTTCCTTATTAGGGAAATTGCACGCGCGAGAGGGGGTCATCATTTATTCTCTATTTTTGGGTTTAAACAGATGCGCTCGTGTACACGAATGCACGATGCCGGAAACGGATGACGAATAATGCGACCGAGAACCGATTTGTTAGAACGACACGACGAACGGAATAAATACGCGGTCGGATAAAAATTCGCGGGTCCCGCGGTGGGTAATATCCGCATAGCGACGGATACCAAGTGTTGCCCAATTACCGAAATAAAAACAAGCGGTTATCTGAAGCTTATCGCGCAATCGAATGATCGCCCGGTCGAATTTATGGCGCGATAAGCGCGCGTTACGCGCGCCGTCAAGTTCAACATCTCGAGATACCGCGCGCGGCTTCGCGTAATCTCGAGATATTCGATTTCGGAGAGCAGGCGTCGAGTGCCGAAGGATTCTTCAAGAATCAATTTTATCGATGATGAAAGATCCTTATAATAGCGCATTCGAACGGCACGGAATATCACGTGTACACCTACTATTCTTTCACATGTACGAGGGTCAAGGTGCATTTCACTTGTGCATAGATCGCGTTATCAAAAGATTTCTTTATCTCCCGATGGCGCATGTATATATGTATGTACACGTAGGGACGGAGACTTTTGACTTTCCTGAATGTGGAAATACTTCATCCAAGCGGACGGAGGGAAGGGGGGGGGGTGCGGGATGGTTTATTTCAATAATATACAAATATTTTATTTCTTTTGTTGCATGCGCGAAGAATATTTTCTACGTATATTCTTCTTATTTTATTTCTTTCCATTTATTTTCTCTTTACAAATCTAAATCATGTTCTTTTTATCTCGACATTGCGCAGGAACTAGTCATGCAAATATTGTTTTTTGTTAAATCACTTCAAATGTCTTAAAATTTGTGAAAAATTAAAATACTTTTTTCCCAAATTCTGGATGTGGAATTTCACATCCACAGGAGCTTTAGGTATAGAAAGTTCCGTACCCTACGTAAGGGAGTCTCCGTTCTTAATGTACACAATAATAATATGTATTTTTAATATCTACATATACGTGCTTTTCTGTTGCTACGGACTATTCACGGTGCGTGATGTTTATTCAAAACAACTTTACATCAAATCATAAATAAAGTTATATAAAACGTAATACAGATTCATCATATATTCAGTTTTGAATATTCAGAAGGCAATCTGTTCGTTTTTTTTTTTTTTTTGCAAAAACGCGTGTTACGAATAAAACATTTTCCATCTTCTCTCGTATTTATTTTTTTTTATATGCAATTAAAACGCAAATGCGTTATAGAGAATTGCGCCTTCGTAGTTATTTCCGAGCGACTGACTTGAAACATGTAAACGTTTAGACTTTGAAGTGTTTTTGCGCCGGCCGAAGCTCGAAGTGCACGCGATGTGTCTTGTAACGATGTTGAAGTGCAGTTTTATAAATCGACGTCACGGTTTAAGGTTTAAGAAGTGCGATTTTATAATTCCAAGAAGATAAATCGTGGATGCCCCGCTGCGCGAGGAAAGATAAAAGGAATCGAGATTATCGGGGTGTCACAGCACTGACCTCAACGTTATCTCTCAATGCATCTATTCAGCGGCTCCAACCGTTCGAACAGTCTCGATAATTTTTGTCAGAGCAGCCATTAAATACAGAAAAATACAGAAACTCTTAATCCCTGAATGACTCGTTTCGTTTACATACGAAAGAATATACTTTATATACTTCAAGTAATTCTCCGCCTGACCAGTACTTTCCTCACTTAACGATGGACATTTTGCTGGTACAAAAAAAAAGTTGTTTAATTTAATAGCCTTCTATTCTACCACTTACTTACAATTAGACAAGTTCGATCATTTTACATGATAACGATTAGTCAACTTAAAATAAATCAATGTATGTAATAACGTAGTAATGAAAGATTGATCTTTGCAGATATAGCGAAGTTTTACACACGTGCACGCGAGTCCGACATTAAATCCTGTAAATTTTTCGGGATTACGTATCGCTGTTTATTATGCAAAGCTAAATAAGTCTATTCATAACTTTCAGAATGCATATAATGACCGTCGCCATTACGTCAGTGCAGACGAATATAAATTTCGATATCCTTACCGGTGGAAATCAGTTCATTTTAAAATGGCAATATTTGTGTATTGGATACATTTCTGAGCTCAGAAGGCTAATCTTTAATTTTGTGACAGTTTGTAACCGCTTATATGATTTATTAGCAAACACGCAAAAAATAGAATTCAAAAATATTTATATCCTTTTGCACGATGCACAAAAGAGCCTTAGAATTAATATAAAAAATATTTGTCTTTTCTTTCTTTAAATTTACAGTTATTCTCCACGTATCTTTTTATCGCAGTTGTAATTGTAACGAATTTTCAACTAACCGCAAAATTATAAACGGTTTCTTAAAATTACTAAATGGTAACGGAAATTTAAGGTATTGTAAAAAGTTGCGCAATGTACTCTGCGCAACTTTTGTCCAGTGCACTACTCAGCGGCTTGTGGAAACGATGTTCTTTCTCATCAAGCTCACGGATAGAGAAAGGTAAAAGCAAAGAGTAGTGATGATTTTAATATATATTGCTGTTAATATTATTTATCTTCTTGATATATAAATAATAAAATAATACGAGCGAAATATGTTTACTCAAATAACTAAGTACGTATAGATTATATACAATATTCTCAATGCATTAAAAGAGATTTAAAAAATTTTTTATTGGTTTATTTATTTTAACATATATGTATACAGATTATAATTACCTTGGCACTTAAATAATAAGATAATGTGAGCAAAGTATGTTTATGCAAACAATTGCGTACGTTGTTATATGATAATACTCAATATATCATAAATGTATAGTCAAAAAGTATGTACACTCCAATATAACTCTTTATAACTATAAATATACTTTATTACTAAAATTATACTTTATAAATATAAAGTATTTTTTAATTATACATTTGATATATTGAGCTTTATAACACACATCACGTATATATGCAGTTGTTTGCATAAACACACCTTGCTCATATTATCTCACTATTTATGTGTCAAGGTAATTATAATTTGCATATATGTTAAAATTAATAAACCGATAAACAATTTTTTCATTTTTTTTCAGTTACAGTTACTGCAAATTACTAAACTATAATGGAATTTTCAAAGACGTGTGACTAAAGCTTTATGCAGTTACTGCTTCTGAAATTTATATTCCCGTTTAGTAAATTTCAGAAACGATAACTCCATAAAGCTTTAGTCACACGTATCTGAAAATTCCCACAGAAATTTCTAACAGTGTATTTCTCTCTTTTTTATAAAAAATTATATATTTATAAAATATCCAAAAGAGATTTCTCCAGAACTAATTTTAAAATATTAATAATAATTTATATGAACTATTTACAAAACATTACTATTTAACGATATTTCAAGACACGGGGATAATCTGCAAACCGTAACTTGTCTAAAGAAAATACCCGTGGAAACTTCAAAGTGTTAATAATTTCCATGTTATAAAATATAGCGAAATCTTATAACTATGTAATTAATTATTAATTAATAAATTATTAAATTATTTTTAATTACGAGAATAATTTTATTGTAAATTATTCTTGTATATCAGAATAATTATACGGATATTATATAAACTATCTGAATTATTATTTAAAAAAGTGTAGTTTCCTACAAGAATCAATTAAAATAAATTTTTTTTTAAATATGAGTTACCACGCCAATTTGTTCTTTATCCTGATTGAGAACGATTTTGCGCGATAACCCAGTTTTAAAAAAATAAATTTATTTGATTTTTATGAAAATCGCAAGTTTAATAAAAAATTAAAATAATAAAAAAGAAGTAATAAATTAATATAAAAAATAGAAAAACTTGAATATTCTGTTAATAAAATTCGCTTTCTAAAGAGCATGAGCAAATTTGTAACAAAGGCGCATATTTCTTCTCTGAAATAAAAAAAGTTCAGAGTACAGTTTAGGTGCGCCAAAAGAAGTGCGCAATTTTATAATAACAATATTTTGATAATGAAAAAGCGAAGATTTTCTATTTTGCAAATTTGAAATAAAAACACTCGAATAAGTTTTACGTCCTACAGAATTAAATTGTGAAAAATGATAGGTTCACACCAACCTTGGAGGAGCTTCTTTAGGGTCTCAAGGCCCTTTTTTACATTCTCCTCGGTTTCCCTGAGTTCCTTCTCGGCCACGGCCCTGGCTTCGGGCCCGGGTGGATCCGTTTTGAGAACAAATAAAGACATGTTCACGATCTGCTTTTCTTTCTGTCCTGGTTCCTTTCTCGGTCCCGCGCTATTCTCAAACTGACTGAGCAACGCCGCCGGCAGGACAATCATCACTTATCTATCAGCCACCACCACCACCGAAGGAGAGTACCTCTTATGTGTCGTCCCCGAGACAATCTTTGACCGCTCAAAGTCCATCCCGGTATTCCGAGTCCACGTTTTCCGCGCTTCGACTATTCGAACGAGCACTGATTTCGTGCGCCGGTTGCCTGGGAGGCATCCACGTGGAAGAAGAGCTGTCCATTTGGCTTTGTTTATTAATTTTCCGGGTCACACCTCCAAAATAGTATCTTAATAGGCAACTCTTTGCTCCAGTGCTTGTATAATGGAATGTAAACTACGTGTCACTTGAGAAAATTGTTCACATTCTAAAGAAATATCGAGCTTGACCGATAAACACTCTTATCATCGGAGATCATGCGCGGCTTTTCTGTTTATCGAATCCGATCTAAAGACATGCCTAAGGCCGTAATCACACTGCGGGCTTGGTTGCAGTTGGAATTATATAATTGATTGTTGGAAATCAATCAATCAAAGCGAAGAAGTTCGTCGGTTAGGTTACAGATTTAAAAAATAAACTTGTCAGGTCTAAATTATGACTATTTACTCAATCGGCGAACTGCTTGATCGCTCTGATTGATTGATTTTCAACACTCAACCGTAACCCTAAAGTATCGTGCAATTTTTTTTTGTCAATTTTTTACGGCTTACTGCTACTGCGCACTGCGTAAATCATGTAAGAAAACCATAAGTAGTAAAACGTAAGCAGTAAGTAAATTAACAATTTTTTTATTTGCTACTGCTTACGTTATCACCTTACGTTCTCGACTAGAATTGACTGATTTGCTGACTGCTTAGATCAGCATCACAATCACACTACAGGTTGCGAGCTCGATTACAGCTATGCGGCGTCTACAATGAGACTTAAGATTTAAGATTTAAAAAAATTAATTGACCATATAATTAATTATTTTTTATTTCTTCTTACGTGAAGTAAATAATCAACTATGAATTTTCTTAAATCTTAAGTCTTAAGTTTCATTGTAGACACCGTATAGCTGCAATCGAATCCGCAACCTATAATGTGATTGTATGCTGACCTAAGCAATAAGCAAATCAGTCAATTCTAGTCGAGAATGTAAAGCGATAACGTAAGCAGTAACTAAAGATGAAAATGACTCAATCTGACGATAATTTATTTGGTAAATTACGATAAATGGTAAGGTAATTTTGGGGACTTAGTAAAATGGTAATTTAAAAAAAACTAAAATAAAGTTTTAAAGAACCATTTAGCATTAAGAATTATGAATAAACACTTTATTTAATTCATGTTTTACAGATCTGTAACAGATAAATCCTTATTTACTTTATATTAATTTATATTTATCACATTTTCGCGACTATTAGTATTTATATAAAATTTTTTATATAATAAAAAACACATAGAATTATAAAAACAAAATAAATTACTCTATTTTGATCTTTTTATAACTATAATTAATAATGCACCAGCACAACTAATATCGCAGAAAAAGTTTTATAGTTTTAATTAATAAAAT
>NW_012028168.1:99583-113605 GCF_000956235.1 Wasmannia auropunctata
GCAAATTACGTTGTTAATTCACGTGTTATTCACTATTATTATTTAGATTATTTGTATATTTTTCGAGTCATTTATCCCACTTATGAGTAGCCGTATAACCCACCCCTATTTTTATAAGACAAAAATGCGAGGGTTTAAAGAAATTTTTTTTTAAATATAAAAAATAAATAATTTGAATTTCTAATATTTTTTTTATAATAGTAAACAGTATAAAGTTTTTACTGGGATAGTTCATTTAACTTAAACTTAATAGATAATATCTGATAAATTAGTTTTTAATAGGTGCGGCGTATACCAAGTTTACCTTAATGCAAATTAAATTCAAATTATTAAACGTTTGAGCTAACAAAGAATTCAAGGAGTGGAATTTAATATTACAAAATTGATGTTGGGAAATATTTGAACGTAAGCGTTATTACAGAAATAATTAATGCTTGTAGATATATTACAATAATTACTAATTTTGAACATTTCTTTTTGTTTTGGTTTTTGTTTTTAAAGAGTAAGTCTAGCGATGAAAATGACCCAATATGATGATAATTTATTTGATAAATTAAAGTAAATGGTAAGGTAATTTTGGGGACTTGATAAAATGGTAATTTAAAAAAAACTAAAATAAAGTTTTAAAGAATCATTTAGCATTAAGAATGAATAAACACTTTAATTCATGTTTTACAGATTTGTAACAGATAAATCTTTATTTACTTTATATTATTATTAATTTATATTTATTATATTTTTGCGACTATTATAGTATCTATATAAAATTTTTTATATAATAAGAAACAAAAAACACATAGAATTATAAAAACAAAATAAATTACTCTATTTTGAACTTTTTATAACTATAATTAATAATGCACAACTAATATCCCAGAAAAAGTTTTACAGTTTTAATTAATAAAATAAAAAATTAAATTTCAAAATTTTAATATAAGTTAAAAGATGGAGGAAGTAATGAAGTATACGTATTTCATGTGCGAAAAGCTTAAGATGCAATGTTAATATGAGAATATGTTTGAAAATATAAAAAGAATATTATCTTATCTATTAATGCGGAAAACAGCTTATTTGGGCATATAACTATTAAGAATAAAATTTATATCCTAATTACCAAGAATTACCATTTTTACCATAATTTTACTGCAAGTAATTGTCAGATTGAAAATGACGGTAATTTTCCATCTCTAGCAGTAGCAAATCAAAGAATTAATTTACTTACTGCTTACGTTTTATTATTTACGTTTTTCTTACATGATTTAAGCAATGCGTAGTAGCAGTAAGCCGTAAAAAATTGACCAAAAAAAAAAATTAAAATTACAGTCGAATGTGAAGAGAATAACTGATTGTGATTGATTGTATTAGATTACAAGTCAGAAAATAGATTCATATCTAAATTTTACTTCTAACCCGTGGCAAACTACTTCGCTCTGATTCCGTTGATTTCCAACACTCATATTCTATAACTGCAACCGAGCCGGAACCATGATCCGTAGTGTGATTACGACTTTAGACGGCATGCACGAATTGACAGATTAACCGTGAAAAGAAAAGCGATAGTCAGAGATATAAAGCATAAAAATATAGATTATAGATTTAATTCATTTTTTTAATAATTAGACGTCTTCATCCACTTTCTTTTTAAAGAACTATATATACTTTCTTCTATTGCGCGTACGTCTATTTACTATATCATAAAGCTGGTTTTTTTTGTAATTAAGTTGTTTTTAATATAGATGATGACGGTGATAACAATAAGAGACAAATTTTTTTACGGCAGTCTTCATTGCGGAACGAATGATTGATATCCTGTTTGTCGGAACTGATCTAATTAACATACTGAACATTCGTTAACGTAAAGAGAAAGGGGGGGGAGCAGAGAGGTAATCGGCAACAGATTAATGAATAGACTTTGATCTGTGCAGAGGACTCTTTAGAAACAATCATTTCTCTTTAGAAACAATCTATTATCGCGAAATGACACGGTCTCATTGTCGATT
Organism: Wasmannia auropunctata; assembly: GCF_000956235.1. Lineage (NCBI taxonomy): Eukaryota > Metazoa > Arthropoda > Insecta > Hymenoptera > Formicidae > Wasmannia > Wasmannia auropunctata. Next base: position 101,584 of record NW_012028168.1, read on the forward strand.
AGAACCGATATGCTGACGTGCTAAGAAGCCGAGGAAGAGTAGATAAACTGTAAAGATAAAAGGCACAGAAGTGCTACAGTCAACAAATTATGAGTACACTGTGTACTAATTTAAGAAGTTTAAAAATACTCGCGACTGTGATCGATTTACGAAGTAAACTTCCATAGATATGAAATCATTTCTTATGCCCTTTTCTCTTAAATTTTATGGTACGATACGGATTAAATATATATATTTCTACATCGCATTCTTCGACTTTACTTTTTCTTATCTATAACTACTTTTCCTCGAAAATTATCACATGTATGTCTATATATAATATTAATGTCTATAGAACTGTGTATCTATTTTTCTTTGATAGAAGATATTGTGTTGGCTTATCTCGTAGAGATCTAGGAAAAACAGACAAATATGATAAATTTCGATTTAGAATACTGATCTTTTGAATTCGCCGGAAATTAAAATAGTTGCTTTTATTTAAGTAATTTTTATTAATTAATAAGAATTACAATTATATTTCTTTTCTTTCTCGCGATATCTCAGGCAATCTTCAAAATTAGTATGCCCCTTCAAATATAAGTACTTTAATTATATATATGATATTATAACGTAAATTCATTATTATTATTATAGAAGATATATATTAAATATTATATAAATTTTATCGTTATCAGATTTATAAAAAGAAATAAGTAAAAAAAAAGTTCTTTTTGTCTGTATATTCAGGGAAGCATGATGATATTTTACATACTAGTTTAGTATCTTTAGACTCGTGGCGCTAAAATGATTTTTTTACCTCAAAAATTTCTAAAGATGTCTGTGTATATTAAATCTTTGATAAGACGTTTTGGAGCATATATATCCTTGAAGGAAATTATTTCTTAAAATGCTTCTTATAATTTATTCTAGAATGTTTATACAAATTTCACATTTTTAAAATTTTTGTATAATTTTGTAATTTAATTTTCAGAAAATTTTAGAAATTTCTCAGATTTTTTAATATAAACTAGAAAATTTTTCAAAATGCTAAGAAATGTACGTCTTAAAGTAACATCTTAAAATAATTTTAAACATCCTAAAAACATCATAAATCATATACATATTTGTCATAACATATATGTCAAAAAATATAAGCCCGACCTTATATATATTTAAGATCATCTTAAATTGTAATCTTGATTTACTTATTTGGTTGAATGGAATCTCGAAGTTATCTAAGACGTACTAGATTTAAGAAATTAACATCGGATTATGAATACCGGTCATAAATTTAAGATAATATACATATATATGTTTTTCTGACATAAATTAGCTCAAGAATTTTTAAAATTTTTTATACATCCTATATAAAAGTTTCAATGTTTTCTTTGATTTTTGGGGGTTTTTATTATTTATTAATAATTACATTGTTGATATTTGCTTAAAATAGTGTGTCTTTCGGGTATTTAAATTATATTGATGCATGCGACATCGAATTTATCGATTTAACAGTTATCATCTATCGAAGCTACCGACTGCTTTACGATACAATGTTTTTCCAATAAACTTCTAGATGGTGCTTTAATGGCAAAAATGTGCCCACCAAATCGTCTTGCTGCATCCAAATAATTAAACTGTGAAAGGCATGTTTTTCTCAAACATTTCGCGCTAAATTCAACAACGGAAAAGTATCGATATTACCAACAAAATTTATATTAAATTTTCCGTATGTAGAACGTCATAAAAGTATAGTCTTTTTTTCGGAGGCAGGTAATATATAAAAGTCTGAACCAAGCGAAAGCTGAAATTTTAAAAGGACAACCAGCATTCCCATTGTTGTTTATTTCAATCTAGGTGCAGGAAGTGCCCAGGAAGGGGCAAAATCTCTTTCTCTATTTCCACTTCTTTTTCTGCACCTGCAAAAATACAAAAAACCCCACGGAGAACGATCCCCAGCAACGCGCGGCGGCGGAGGACGAAGGGTCGGCGATGCGACGCGGCGGCGCGGCGCGGGCGCAGCGTGGCGCGCCTGGTGTGTCGACCGACCGACCGTCCGACCGACCGACCGACCGATCGCACTGCATCGCTACGGCACGCACGGCACGGACGGGCACGGGCCCAGCAGGCACGACGCGCCGCGCGACACACAACAACAACACACACGCGTCGGTGACCCGCGTTCGACATGTTCCACCGGCGATGCGGCCACCGTGTCACCCTCAGCAATAACAACCGCAACGCCAAGCGCAACCTCTCCGAGTACAATTACGGCCTGGTGTTCAGCGCCGAGCCGCTCCAGGTGGACGAGCGGTTCGAAGTCGTCATCGAAAAGAAGGTATGAAACACGCGGGTCTCCCGCACGGGACACGGCGGGCGCCCGCGGCCCGTTTTCCCCCAGTCCCTGTGGATATTCCACGGCCAAAACTCGGCCCGCACGAGAGACGTCAAAATGTGGAATGTAATATGCAAATCGCACACACATACGCGTCGTTTGCGCGTTTAGATAAATATTTCGTGTTATTTATCTCGGAGTGGGCCAGCGTTTGTCAAGTTTTTTTTTTATTTCCTCCGCAGATGCCGACAGGCGTGGGTTACAGGAATAACGTTGGGACAATTGTGTGTTTAAAGGGAGCTTTCCAGCACAGGAGACACATTATTGGCACAGAAGTCATTCTATTCTTGTTCTTCGCCGAATGTCGGCCAACAGGCGGAATGACCTCCCGTGTCTCACTTGCTGGAGTGCTCTCGAAAGTTCCATTCGCGTTTAACTCTGGAAAAATGGTATTGCGCAGATTATATCATGGAGCGGCAGCATAGAGATCGGCGTGACGGAGTGCGATCCCGAGACCCTGGAGATACCATCCTGTGCCATAAACCTCCGTCACGGATCGTGGATTATGACCGGCTCCGGCATAGTTCACGATGGAGATCGCATCGTGGAGGTGTACGGGACGGATCTCAATGATCTGGAGGAGGGCGACAGTTTGGGAGTCATGCGGACGTCCAATGTAATTCACAATTTACTGCTCTCTGCGTATTCATCTGCGTTGCCTCGCATAGAAATCCAATGACAAATCTTACGTCTGCGATTGCAGCACGAGCTGATGTTCTTCATCAACGGTGTCTCGCAAGGCGTCGCCGTCAGCAACATACCGGAGCGTATTTTCGCCGTCGTGGACATGTACGGCGATTGCGTGCAGATCAGCTGCGTCTCTCACCCCAGACTCGCCGCTCTGTGCAACGTGCCGAAGGACGAGGTCGAGATCAACAATGACTACGCCGCGGGGGAGACCTCCAGTTCCTCAACAACCAATCTAGTCGCTAACTTAAATGTTAATCTAAGTGTTAATGTAAACGTTAATCTACCGAAGAATCCGACTCCCGCGGCGATAAGGGAGGACCGGCTGAAGTTTCACGAGAGGGTCGGCACGCTGGTGAAGCTCTCGAATAACGCCAGAACCGCCGAGAGACGGAGGCCGCTCGACGAGTTTAACAATGGCGTCGTCATGACTCACAGACCGCTGCGAGATAACGAATTGTTTGAGGTAAGCATTCAGAGATGCTTAATCAAAAGAATATTTATGTGGACCATCTGGCTCTTGCTGTTGTGAATTTCTATAACAAATTATTCATTTGCTATCTAATTTTTTCCGTAAATTTCTATGCTGCAGATACGAATAGACAGATTAGTGTACAAGTGGTCGGGGAGTATAGAAGTTGGTGTCACTACTCATAGCCCTACGGCACTGGAGTTTCCGGCAACGATGACCAATATGCGTTCAGGTACAACGATGATGTCTGGCTGTGGTATTCTAACGAATGGCAAGGGCACGCAACGGGAATACGGTGAATTCAACTTGGACGAATTGAGGGTACGAATATAAGGCCAGAGTAATCTATTTAAGCTGGATCTATATTTAAACTTACTTTCTTCTTCAAATCGTTATTCTTTCACGTCGTTTCTTAGGAAGGCGATCGCGTGGGAATGATTAGGCAGACTAACGGAGATCTGCACTATTTGATAAATGGTCTGGATCAAGGCATCGCCGCTAAAGTACCAGCGGGTGTGTGGGGCGTAATAGACCTCTACGGAATGACCGTGAAAGTAACCATTGTTGATCGCGACGAGAGGGAAGAGCAGAATCTAGTCACTAGGAGAAACACATTGCAGCTACAAGGTCTAGACAGCGAAGGTAACGCATACACAGATTCTCCGACAAGTTTGCAGAAATAAAAACTGCTGCTACGTTGGTGCGATATATGAATTTTGTAGAAGTCGGAGAAGAAGAGCTTCCCGATAGACTGATGTTTCATCCCTGTTGCGGTACCCACGCCGACGTAATCAACAACGGGCGTACAGCGCACAGACCTAAGTAAACACTCACTATATTTTTTCAAATATAAATGAAAACTTGCCACTTCAAGCCTGCGTCGTCAAAAAATAGCGTTAAAAAATAATAATGATTTTCGTTATAAAATATATGATTAAACGAGATACAAGTATAAATGGTATAATTTATATTAAGTTTGTTATTTATTATTATTATAATTGTAATAAATAACAATTTTAATGTATACAAAATATACACTGATTATAACATGCGTAACTATAATGTACCATTTATATTTGTATCTCGTTTAATCATTTAATATATTTTATAACGAAAATCATTATTTTTTAACGCCCTTACAACGGTGCAAGCTTGAAGTGGCAAGTTTTCATACATTTATGTTTTATTTGAAGTTATATACATAGTATTGATTTTCTTATTTTTTAAAATGCACCTATTCTCTTACCGAAAGATATAAATTTTCTTTCGCAGCGCCATAGACGATTTTAACAACGGTGTGGTATTGACCTCGAGGCCGTTGAAGCCGAACGAGTTGTTCGAAGTCAGACTGGACAAAATTGTCACTAAATGGGCCGGTTCCATCGAGATAGGAGTCACCACGCATTCCCCAACGGAACTGGAGTTCCCGTTTACCATGACGAATGTCAGGTAAGACGAAGGTCACGCGCGTCAGCTACGAGCGGTTTTCACTAGGGCTGTTACTTTTTATTCACTTCGAGTATTCGAAGCTTCGACGTTAACTTTGAAAAAATTAAATTTTCTTAATTGGATTGTTTTATTGATCATTATCTTTCTTTATTTACATATGTATCAAGTTTAATTATTAATTTGTAATATTTCAAGTTATAATACTTCCAAATTTTTTAGGAATGATTTCGTATATATATATTCTTTTTATTTACAATATTTGCAAATTTTATGAATAAATTTATTATTTGCACAAATATATTTTTCGAAATTTCGAAGCTTCGAAGTTCGAATGTCGAAGCCTTCGAAGCAAATCACCAGCCCTAGTTTTCACGCGGCTTTATCGCCACCGTGCGCGCGCGGTAAGTTCGTCCGCTTACGTTATTGCTCGAAGGCGGCTGGTATCGATTGCAGGTCCGGCACGTGGATGATGACGGGCAACGGGGTGATGCACAACGGTACAACCATGATCGACCAGTACGGTCAGAATCTGGACCGCCTGCAGATCGGCGATCGCGTGGGCGTGATGAGGAAGGACAACGCGACGCTGCACTTCTACGTGAACGGCGCCGATCAGGGCGTGGCCGCGATGAACGTGCCCGAGAGGGTCTACGGGGTGATCGATCTTTACGGGCAGGCCGCTCAGGCCACCATAGTCGACAACGTGGACTTTTACAGTCCGACCACGAACAATTCGAGTTTTAGTAATACGACGTTGTATAGGTACGATTCCTCTAACAATTTGACACATTTAGTGGTTCCATTAGTGGCCGCCACCCGCGCACGTGGATGATTGTGTGAATCTATTGACAGCGATCTAAGGTTTCATCACGTGCACGGTAAGAACGCGCGGATTACGAACAACGGTTTAACGGCGTCCAGGCCGCGAGCGCTGGGTGAATTCAACGAAGCTATTGTGATTGCGAATCGCGCGCTGCGCGACAACGAGATGTTCGAGGTGACGATAGACAAAATGGTCGCCAGATGGTCCGGTGCTATAGAAGCAGGTAATTGCCGTTTTACTTATCGCAACGTCATGCACACCTATCGAGCGTAATGGAGGTTTTCTATACACTTCCGAGGGCAAAATCTGCTTACAGGAGTCACTGTGATAAGGCCTGACGAGTTGGAGTTTCCGTCTACGATGACGGACATCGATCACGACACGTGGATGCTCTCCGGGTCGACGGTGATGCGCGACGGCGTGACGTTGCGTAACAACTACAGCTGCGACTTGGATAAGCTGACGGAGGGCAATCGGATCGGAATGATGCGGTGCTCCGATTCCTCCTTACATTATTTTCTGGATGGAGTGGACCAGGGTCCCGCCTGTACTGGTTTACCGTCGAACGTTTACCCAGTGATCGACTTGTACGGTCAATGCGCACAGGTACAGAGTTATACACATTTCCCGCCCGATACGATAACAATTGTGTTTCAATGTATTAATTTCGAATAATGTGTCCCAGGTGACGATTGTGCTGCCTGAGCGCAGGGATCCTCTGACGCAGCAATACTTGGCGTCGGAGAACAGTATTAGTCAACAGCCGACCTCGGTGATTCAGCCTCAGGTGCAAACCGAGATTCTGCACAAGTTCCACGAGTCGGTCGGATTGAACATTCAATTGAACAGCGACCGAACGGTGGCGACCAGATGCAGGGAGTACAACAACGCCGTATTGTTGAGCGAGGCGGCGCTGGAGAACAACGAGCTGTTCGAGATCGCGATTCAGGAAGTGGCGCGCGAGTGGAGCGGTTGCCTGAGGATAGGTGTCCTGAGTAACGAGACGGGCAACTGGCTGACGTCGATGAACCTCGTGCCCGGGATGACGTCCATTCCCAGCGACGCCTGGTACCTGACGGGTAACGAGGTGAGACACATGGGTTTCGCGCTCGCCTCGAACTACTGCACGAGCCTGGACTGGCTGCGGGTGGGCGACAAGATCGGCGTGAAGCGCACGCACGAGGGCAACCTGAAGTTCTACGTGAACGGCGAGGACATGGGCGTGGCGGCGTCCGACGTGCCGGAGATGGTGTACGCGGTGATCGAGCTCTTCGGCAGCACCGTGGCCGTGAACATCACCAGCAGCAGACAGCAGAATCCCGCGATATCGCCGAACGCCAGTTTGAGGCTGCAGGACTCGCTGGAACTGCTGCTGGATCCGATGCCGCGAAACGACGCGGGAATGGATACGTCCATCGACGTGTCCGAGGGGAAGCTGATCAACGAAACGACGCTCACGCCGACGCAGGCCGCCGTCAGCGGTTTGACCGCCGGCGACGGGGATTGGAGCTACGAGTTTCACGAGAATCACGGCAGGAACGTTCAGCTCGAAACGAAGACGGTCGCCAAGCGGGTGGCCAGCTACAATCAGGGCGTGGTCATGTCCAGTCGTCCGCTGATAAAGGGCAAGCAGTTCCAAGTTAGAATAGAGAAGCTGAACGAGCGCTGGGTGTCGAGTATCCTCTGCGGCGTTTCTTGCATATCGCCAGAGAAGCAGACGAGCTTCCCGTTAACGGCACTCGGCTTCAAGAGGCACTCGTGGATCATCTGCAGCGATTGGATATTCATGAACGGCGTGAGAGTGAAGACGAAGTACGGCGCCGGCCTGGAGAGCCTTCAGTGCAACTCCATCGTGGGCTTGCTGATCGATGAGGACAATCGGCTGCACTTGTTCATCAACAACGTGGACCAGGGAGTGGCCGCGACCGAACTTCCGTCGTACGTCTTTGCCGTGTTCGACTTGTACGGGCAGTGCGAACAAGTGTCCATCGCGGGGGTGATCGAGGAGACCTCCTACTCGAACGTCGCGATCGACAACGCGCTCGCGGCTCCTGTCGAGTGCGCGAGCGTGGAAACGGAGGATGTGGAGAATTCGCGCGAGAAGGCCGATCTCGAGTGTCACGAGAAGGAGAACGCGATGGCGGCCACCTCGTCGGATCTCTCGCCGTCCTCGACCTCGCCGAGTGTGCCGAGTCAGTGCAGTTCGAACGCCAGGGACGGCAACAGCTTCGAGGCCGAGTACTCGTCCTTCGGTAGCAACAATAGCGCGAACGTGGCGAACAATAGCGTAGTCGTGGGCATCAAAGCGACGTCGAGTATCGACAGCAACAACTCGGACTCGGGCTCGGAGCTCAGCAACGACACGCGAAGCGTGTCCAGGAACCGCGCGTACAACCTGGACAACGTCGCGCCGCCGAGCAAGCAGCCCGAGAACAATTCGAGCGAGTCGAATCTCGACGCGGAGAACCGCGCCCCGTGTACAAACGTGGAGCTGAACAACGCGACCAACATTAATATACAGAAGGGCATGGTCGCCAGCGCGAGCAACATGACCAGCTTGAACGCGGCGATCACCGCCGCGAACGCCAACAACGCGATTAACGAAAGCATAGCGTCCAATAGTCAAGTCAATATCGTAAGCAGCGCGCAGCAGAACAATTTGTCGGATCTTCCCAACAACACCTGCCCCGGCTTCCACGAGTCGCGGTCCTACGCGAGCCGGGACAACGTTCGCGACAACTCCTTCAACGGGAACATACCTCCTCCTCCTCCTCCGAGCCAGAACACGACGGTCAATCATCAGCGGGACGTGCCGTACAACGCGTCCTCAGTGCCGTTTGCCTCGTCGTTACCGTCCACTCCACTTGGGTCCACCGTCGTCGCGTCGTCCAGGAAATGCGACTACCTCAGGGCGTGCGTGCAACTGAAGAAGTCGCTCGTTCTGCCGGACGAGTTCTTCTCCGCCGATGAGATACTGTGCTACTGCAGCGTCTGCTACAAGGTGGACGGCGACAACGCGATCTGCAAGAAGGGCGAGCCGCCCGCGGAATTCGCGATACCGGTCGGCTGGGCCAGATTCCCACTGAAGCAGAGCATCAATGCCAACCAGATCCCGCAGAGCACGACGGACAAGTGGCACGTTGCGTTCTACGGTATACGCCTGGACGCGATAAGGTAACGCGCGATTAATCGTCGTCTTGAAAGAATTGAAAGGCTCGATGCAAAAACCGATTAGCATTATTTTTCAAAACTGCTACAGTATTAACAAAAAAAAATCTGTAACTGAATAGTGCCTATGCGAGCCAATACGAATGTTGGTATGTAATAATTTTTATTATTACAATATCAAGCCGCGCGCCGCATTTATTGTCGATTTTGAAACAGTTCTTACATGAGGCCAGAATCTACTGTAACGAATTAAATTGTCAAGCAATTTAATATTTTTTATGCTACTCTAATTAAGCATAAGAATCCCCCCCCCCCCCAAAAAAAATCTGTGTCGCCAAGTATATTATGTGAGATATTTTACGAATACCGTTAAAATATGTAAGAATCACTTTGCCCGGAGCTGTCGAAACTGTCCATTTCTTATACTAAAGAAACACTTATGCTTAGTACGTTAGATCCACTTTGGCGCAAAAAAAGATAAACGGAGCTGACTGGTTTTTGCATCGAGCTCTTCAATTAGAATAGATTTCTTCTCAGTCTATTTTTCTTCTTAATGTTACGTTGTACGTTTTAGATTGATCCTAGATAGAGGTGAGCTAATGACCAAAGAGCAGCTGGACGTGAGTAACTTGACGGCGGGCACGAAGAGCGAGGATCAAAATCCCCAGGTGTCGTTTTCGCCTAGCATCAAGTACGCAGCGTCCGATGAGTTCACGAGAAAGTATCCGTGAGTATCTCCTCTTCCGGACGCGCTATTCTACGCTATTATTTTACCACGTACTACAATTATAATTTTCAACTTCGTAGATATATCGACATGCAGTCGAATAAGAAACTGAACGCGTCGACCGCGTTCCAATTGCTGGTGAGACCCGGCTCGTATACGATCAGCCCTGGCGACAAGGACAGCACCGATTTGCACTGCGAGTCCAGCAAGTGGGCCACCAAGGAAGCCGGGGCCACGGTGATCGTCGCTCTGCTCGTACATCTGGACGGATTTTAAATCCGAAGAGTGCCCGTCTCCACGGAAAGTGTTGTTTCACGTGAACTCGCGTTATTGAACCGTCGTTCACGTCTTATTCCGCATCGGACCCGCGACCGATTTGTACATAACGACGCGCTGTTCGTTGAACACACACGAATTGTGGTAAGAGACTCTCGAGATCGAATATATTTCAATTCCGTCGAAGTCGCGCTGTACATTTGCGTTCAAACGGTTCAAGTTCGGCACAAGTTCCCTCGTGTGCGTTTAAAGTTAGTCATTAAAAATGGGACTTTACCAAAAGATTTATGTACTAGAGAGATTAATCGAGGTTTTAGTTATCTTTTAACGTTTAACGCTTAACGTGTACGATATGGATGATTAAGTAATGGCTTTAATTTCTATATATATATATATAGAATCAATCTTAGGAAAGAATTCGTTGTAGATGCGCTGGTTAAGCATGACAATTTCGTGACGCACTATATAAAAGACTTTTAATTAGCGTAAGTTTTAAATTGTTTTATCACACACACACGTGTCACATATGTACGTTGCTAGACTGGCCTAAGTTAATGCTCACGAGAACAAATAGTATGTATTTGAAATGTACGGTATTATCGCGGCGAATGATTACTTGCCGTCTGTGCGAAGAGAACACAGTATTTTTGACGCTCGCGCTTCACGCCTAATCGATATACCAAATCTCTATTCTATCGCATTTAGTAAGTAAATCTCAAGACACGATACGATTTTTTTAACGCACTCTTCTGCAGCATATTCGATAGGAAGGAACCGTATAACATGTCTATGTTGTAGAAATAAACGACGCAAGTGCAATTCCTATTGCCAACACCAAAAATCCGTTTTCGCGAGTTAATAAATGTTTCCACGTTGTGGCTTGAAGAGTTGGTAAGTTTATTGCTGTAGATTATGTACAACCCGTCTTAATTGGCTATTTTGCAATTGTTTCGTTCTCATTTGCAGGATATAATCCAAAACAGAAAATTTTTTGTATTTTTTAAATATATTTTTTTTAGTTTATAATGGATGCAGATTGCGAACGCAAAGAATATTTTGATACAGAGTAAGGCACCGATTGCGCTGTGATTGTGGACTAAAGGCAAGTTTCGTGCAAGAAGAATCGATTTTTAACATCAACATATTTCGTGGTAATATATTCCGCCCAGTGTTTTCTCATCGATTACTTCGGACAGCTATCTTAAATGTAATTATACGTATTCACACCCAAATTCGGACGTTCTGATCCCAGGAGCAGCTGGCCACTGCCATCCCGTTACCAGAGACGCAGAGCGACGTCACTCTGTTCTCATGACCGGATAAGACACCTTGAGGACACAGGAAGAAGAAAAAGGCCTTTTTACTGGCATAATCGTCTCTCGGTAATAACAGTCTACTCGCCCGGCGACGGAACGATAAACTCACCGTTGTGTTGATTCTTCAACGTGTCCCATATGTGAATGGAGTTGTCGTCGCTGCCGCAAAATATGAATCTGCCGCTCAGAGACAGGCCGCAGGACGTGAACCCGGGTTTCGAGTTCGGTGGCTTGAAGGTCGTCAACTGCTGATCGGATCTGAGGTCCCACAGCCTCGCGGTTTTGTCCTCGGACGCCGTTACGAAAGCCTGCCCGGAGGGATGGTACTGGGAGAAACAAAAGCGACGAACACGACATTATTGCAGCGTCCTCATTAAAAAAAAAAAAAAACATAACGAAAATCCTGTGAAGTATCGCGGAGATCGCGCCGCCAAGCAACACTCACGCAGACGGAGTTTACGTCGGCCTCGTGACCGAAGAACGTCTGCTTGGCTTTCTCCTCCCGCAAATCCCACAGTTTGCAGGTTTTGTCGACCGAGCCGGTGACGTAAGTGTTGCCGTCGGGGGACAGGCTGATGCTCACTACGTCGCCCGCGTGCGCCTCGAAGTCCGTCGTCTTCTTGTTTGCCTCGAGGTCCCATATGCAACTAAACACACAAGCCGTGTTGACTGCCCATAAAATCACCGTTTATCGCCTTATATAAGATATATATGTATATATATACATATATAT